>NC_086449.1:730532347-730832347 GCF_028390025.1 Pseudophryne corroboree
CAGTGAATATACTTTTGAGATCTTTGATTTTATAAACGAAAGCAAGTAGTTGACAGTTGCCATGACAACGGACTCTGATAAACAGACTTTCCAGAGTCTTATGATTGGCTGTATTATGCCAGCCCTTTACTGTCACATGATCGGCCGTGTGGCGGCCACGTGACGAGGAAGACGATGTGTATGTCCAGGATTGTTCCGATGACATACAACAATATCTCTTTCTTCCTGCCACGTGACCGGTCACAGGTTGGTCACGTGATCGGGAGCCGGGGATGTGGGTAGCGGCTCTCTCACTCATATGAGATAGCAGAACTACTATGTGCTCCATAGAGCGGAAGTGAGATCAGAATACGAACCCGGAAGTGGCCATCTAATATACGAGATCTAGTTAGAGTCTATGTTTTATATACTTTGTTTATGTTCAAATAAAAAGACCTATATATATATATATATATATATATGCTAATATGGGTCGTTATATAGAAAATTTTGGATATTAGCCAAGTATGATGATGGGAAGCCAGGGGTCACATGCTAAATTAACCCGGAAGTAATTAGAACATGAATATATCAAATTCCCTAAATAAGGTTTTTTTTATCTATTATACTAAATAAAAAATGGAATTTCACTATCTGAGTCTGTCCTAGGATTTCATATATTATTTGATTAAAGTGAATTTTATATGTTTTGTATATCTTAATGTATTGGAAGGATTGAATGAACAGCTGTAGAGTGTTTGCTGATTAGTAAGGGTATAAATATCTGACCAGCTCAGTTGTACAAACATCCTTTGATAAAGCTGCAGTGCCTGCAGCTAAACGCGTCAGAAATATTTCTGGGTCACTATTCAATTTATTATCACTGCCTATGTGTATCCGGTCCAAGACTGAACTTTGATCTTAGCAGAAAAATCATGGTGACTAAAGTTCTGGAGTTTACCGACCTTCACCTCCAAAAGAGGACACCGCAACACAATGAGGACCCTACATTTGGACACTTGAAACATACCAAAGATATCCAAGGGATTACACCTCTAGCGGTTCTGGTAAAGTTGTTTGGCGAGACTGCGCTGTCAGTCCACTCTTATACAATTCACCCATCTGCAAATCCCGCTTATTATAACAGGAACGGACTACATCAGTATAGGCAGTTACATTTGATTTTATAAGCTTGGTATATATGTCTTTAATGTGGCATAATTTGCTAACATATTAAATGTGAAGTTTTTATCACTCAATCCTTCATATGTATTATCACTTTAGCGCTGCTATTTTGTGTTTTTTTCTCTTTTAATTTGTTTGGGTGTGACTATCCCAAAAGGTTTAGCAGCAGCATTAGAGTTACAGTGTCACGATCCGGGTATCTGGACGCCATTACCTGCCTTTCAGATGTCTCCTGAGGCTCGCTCAGCGTTCCAAGGCCGGATCTCATCTGTGTCCACATACTGCACATTCCTCCTGTCACGCTGAGATGCTGTCACAGCGGCGCCATGTTTGAATCCTGCATGGCATCTCCCGTTCTCCGCGGCCTCCGCCGCCGCTCCTGTGTTATAGGTGCAGGTTGTCAGTGTGGTGTTCCATGCCTGCCGCGGCCTCCGTTGTCATCCACGAGTCTCAGCATACATTTGTCAGTCTGGCGTCTCCTGTCCTCTGTGGCCGGCGCCGCCATTACAGTTATGTTTCCACATGGTTTCCCAAGCCAGGTTTCCCTCCAAGTTCTAACATGGGCGCGCAGCCATGTTGGATCTAATCACATGCTTCAGTTCCTCCAATCCACTGCCTGGAAATCTGCATAATTGCCCAGCCAATACCTGCATTGCTGCAGGTATAAGTATCCTGTGCCTGGGCCAGGAAATGGTCAGTGCTTTGTTTGTCATACCTTGTTCCAGTCTCTCTCCTGTGGTTGTGTTTCCAGGTTCCAGCTCCTGTCTCCAGCATCCACCAAAGAGACCCGCACCTGCCTACCATCCTGCGGTGCAGCCTGACTCTGCAGTCCTCCGTGGCTGATCCAGCTTCCAGCTATTTTATCTGCTTCCAGCAGTATCCACTACCACCGGTAATCATCCTTCAATTCCTCTGTTTCCACGCTCCCTAGCATCTACTATATTCACTCCGTGTTTCATCACCTGGCTGGTTCCACCCATCATTCATTCAGTGACTTTATCATCTGGCTGATTCCATTCCGTATCCACTCCGTGTCTTACCACCTGGCTGGTTCCATCCAGCAATTACAACAGCTGATTCAAGTTACCAACTTCATCTGTTCCATCTACTGGCATGTTCCTTGGATATCTTCACTACTACAGCCAGGCCTGGTAAGGTTATTCCATCTAAGGACTGTAACAGCTGTTCTTACCTACCAGTGTCCTGTGTAACCATTTCATGGTCAGAGTGCTCCAGGAATCATATTATTTCTCTGACGTCCTAGTGGATGCTGGGGTTCCGTAAGGACCATGGGGAATAGACGGCTCCGCAGGAGACTGGGCACACTAAAAGAAAGATTTGGTACTACCTGGTGTGCACTGGCTCCTCCCTCTATGCCCCTCCTCCAGACCTCAGTTAGATTTCTGAGCCCGGCCGAGCTGGATGCACACTAGGGGCTCTCCTGAGCTCCTAGAAAGAAAGTATATATATTAGGTTTTTTATTTTACAGTGAGACCTGCTGGCAACAGGCTCACTGCAACGAGGGACTAAGGGGAGAAGAAGCGAACCTACCTGCTTGCAGCTAGCTTGGGCTTCTTAGGCTACTGGACACCATTAGCTCCAGAGGGATCGACCGCAGGACCCGTCCTTGGTGTTCGTTCCTGGAGCCGCGCCGCCGTCCCCCTTACAGAGCCAGAAGCAAGAAGATGGTCCGGAAAATCGGCGGCAGAAGACTTCAGTCTTCACCAAGGTAGCGCACAGCACTGCAGCTGTGCGCCATTGCTCCTCATACACACTTCACACTCCGGTCACTGAGGGTGCAGGGCGATGGGGGAGGCGCCCTGAGCAGCAATAATATCACCTTGGCTGGCAAAATAACCACAATATATAGCCCCAGAGGCTATATATGTGGTAATTACCCCTGCCAGAATACAGAAAAAGCGGGAGAAAAGTCAGCCGAAAAAGGGGCGGAGCCATCTCCCTCAGCACACTGGCGCCATTATTCCCTCACAGTTCCGCTGGAAGGAAGCTCCCTGACTCTCCCCTGCAGTCTACACTACAGAAAGGGTAAAAAAGAGAGGGGGGGCACAGATTTGAGGCGCAGTAAATATTATAGCAGCTATAGGGGACATAATTCAGTTAGTCCCTGCATTATATAGCGCTCTGGTGTGTGCTGGCATACTCTCTCTCTGTCTCCCCAAAGGGCTTTTGTGGGGTCCTGTCTCCTTTAAGAGCATTCCCTGTGTGTGTGTGTGCGGTGTGTCGGTACGGATGTGTCGACATGTTTGATGAGGAGACTTATGTGGAGGCGGAGCAGATGCCTATAAATGTGATGTCACCCCCTGCGGGGCAGACACCTGAGTGGATGGACTTATGGAAGGAATTACGTGCAAGTGTCGACTCCTTACATAAAAAATTTGACGACATGCCAATTGCGGGACAGCCGGCTTCTCAGCTCGTGCCTGCCCAGGCAATTCAAAGGCCATCAGGGGCTCTAAAACGCCCACTACCTCAGATGGCAGACACAGATGTCGACACGGATACTGATACCAGTGTCGACGACGATGAGTCAAATATAATGTCCACAAGGGCCATTCGTGGCATGATTGAGGCAATGAAAGAGGTTTTACACCTTTCTGATATAAACCCAGGTACCTCAAAAAAGGGTATTATGTTTGGGGAGAAAAAACTACCAATAGTTTTTCCCCCATCTGAAGAATTAAATGAAGTGTGTGAAGAAGCGTGGGCTTTCCCTGATAAGAAATTGGTGATTTCAAAAAAATTACTAATGGCGTTCCCTTTCTCGCCAGAGGATAGGTCACGTTGGGAAACTCCCCCTAGGGTGGATAAAGCGCTCACACGTTTGTCTAAAAAGGTGGCACTACCGTCTCCGGATACGGCCGCCCTAAAGGAACCTGCTGATAGAAAGCAGGAGGCTATCCTAAAGTCTATATATACACACACTGGTGTTATACTGAGACCAGCTATTGCTTCAGCGTGGATGTGCAGTGCTGCTGCTGCTTGGTCAGATTCCCTGTCAGAAAATATTGACACCCTGGACAGGGACACTATATTGCTAACCGTAGAGCATATAAAAGACTCAGTCTTGTACATGAGAGATGCACAGAGGGAGATCTGCCGGCTGGCATCTAGAATAAGTGCATTGTCCATTTCTGCTAGGAGAGGTTTATGGACTCGGCAGTGGACAGGGGATGCAGATTCTAAAAGGCACATGGAAGTTTTGCCTTATAAGGGTGAGGAGTTATTCGGGGATGGTCTCTCAGACCTTGTTTCCACAGCAACAGCTGGGAAGTCAGCATTTTTACCCCATGTCCCCTCACAGCCTAAGAAAGCGCCGTACTATCAGGTGCAGTCCTTTCGACCCCAGAAAAACAGGCGGGGAAAAGGCGGGTCCTTTCTGTCTAGAGGCAGAGGAAGGGGAAAAAAGCTGCACCACGCAGCAGGTTCCCAGGAACAAAAGTCCTCCCCCGCTTCTTCCAAATCCGCCGCATGACGGTGGGGCTCCACAGGCGGAGCCAGGTACGGTGGGGGGCCGCCTCAAAAATTTCAGCGATCAGTGGGTTCGTTCACGGGTGGATCCCTGGATCCTTCAAGTAGTATCTCAGGGGTACAAGCTGGAATTCGAGGCGACTCCCACCCGCCGTTTCCTCAAATCGGCCTTACCGACAATTCCCTCGAGCAGGGAGGCTGTACTAGAGGCAATTCACAAGCTGTATTCCCAGCAGGTGATAGTCAAAGTACCCCTACTTCAACAAGGACGGGGTTACTATTCCACACTGTTTGTGGTACCGAAACCGGACGGTTCGGTGAGACCCATTTTAAATTTGAAATCCTTGAACACATACATAAAAAAATCAAAGTTCAAGATGGAATCGCTCAGGGCGGTTATTGCAAGCCTGGACGAGGGGGATTACATGGTATCCCTGGACATCAAGGATGCTTACCTGCATGTCCCAATTTACCTTCCTCACCAGGAGTACCTCAGATTTGTGGTACAGGATTGCCATTACCAATTCCAGACACTACCGTTTGGACTGTCCACGGCACCGAGGGTGTTTACCAAGGTAATGGCAGAAATGATGATACTCCTTCGAAAAAAGGGAGTTTTAATTATCCCGTACTTGGACGATCTCCTAATAAAGGCGAGGTCCAGGGAGCAGTTACTGGTCGGAGTAGCACTATCTCGGGAAGTGCTACAACAGCATGGCTGGATTCTAAACATTCCAAAGTCACAACTGGTTCCTTCCACACGCTTACTGTTCCTGGGGATGATTCTGGACACAGAACAGAAAAAAGTGTTTCTCCCGCAGGAGAAAGCCAAGGAGCTGTCATCTCTAGTCAGAGACCTCCTAAAACCAAAACGGGTATCGGTGCATCACTGCACACGAGTCCTGGGAAAAATGGTGGCTTCGTACGAAGCAATTCCATTCGGCAGGTTCCATGCAAGGACCTTCCAGTGGGACCTCTTGGACAAGTGGTCGGGATCGCATCTTCAGATGCATCATCTGATAACCCTGTCTCCAAAGACCAGGGTGTCTCTACTGTGGTGGCTGCAGAGTGCTCATCTTCTAGTGGGCCGCAGATTCGGCATACAGGACTGGGTCTTGGTGACCACGGATGCCAGCCTTCGGGGCTGGGGCGCAGTCACACAGGGACGAAATATCCAGGGACTTTGGTCAAGTCAGGAGTCGTCCCTACACATAAACATTCTGGAACTGAGGGCCATTTACAATGCCCTAAGTCAGACAAGACCCCTGCTTCAAAACCAGCCGATCCTGATTCAATCAGACAACATCACGGCAGTCGCCCATGTAAACCGACAGGGCGGCACAAGAAGCAGGGTGGCCATGGCAGAAGCCACAAGGATTCTCCGATGGGCGGAAAATCACGTACTAGCACTGTCAGCAGTGTTCATTCCGGGAGTGGACAACTGGGAAGCAGACTTCCTCAGCAGACACGACCTTCACCCGGGAGAGTGGGGACTTCATCCAGAAGTCTTCCTACTGTTGGTAAACCGCTGGGAAAGGCCACAGGTGGACATGATGGCGTCCCGCCTCAACAAGAAGCTAAAGAGATATTGCGCCAGGTCAAGGGACCCTCAGGCGATAGCTGTGGACGCTCTAGTGACACCGTGGGTGTACCAGTCGGTCTATGTGTTCCCTCCTCTGCCCCTCATACCAAAGGTACTGACAATAATAAGAAGGCGAGGAGTAAGAACGATACTCGTGGTTCCGGATTGGCCAAGAAGAGCTTGGTACCCGGAACTTCAAGAAATGTTATCAGAGGACCCATGGCCTCTACCGCTCAGACAGGATCTGCTACAGCAGGGGCCCTGTCTGTTCCAAGACTTACCGCGGCTGCGTTTGACGGCATGGCGGTTGAATTCCGGATCCTAAAGGAAAAGGGCATTCCGGAGGAAGTCATTCCTACGCTGATAAAAGCCAGGAAAGAAGTAACCGCAAACCATTATCACCGCATTTGGCGAAAATATGTTGCGTGGTGTGAGGCCAGGAAGGCCCCTACAGAGGAATTTCAGCTGGGTCGTTTTCTGCACTTCCTACAGTCAGGAGTGACTAAGGGCCTAAAATTGGGTTCCATTAAGGTCCAGATTTCGGCTCTGTCGATTTTCTTCCAGAAAGAACTGGCTTCACTACCTGAAGTTCAGACTTTTGTAAAGGGAGTGCTTCATATTCAGCCCCCTTTTGTGCCTCCTGTGGCACCTTGGGATCTCAATGTGGTGTTGAGTTTCCTAAAATCACATTGGTTTGAACCACTTAAAACCGTGGATCTCAAATATCTCACGTGGAAAGTGGTCATGTTATTGGCCTTGGCTTCGGCCAGGCGTGTGTCAGAATTGGCGGCTTTGTCATGTAAAAGCCCTTATCTGATTTTCCATATGGATAGGGCAGAATTGAGGACTCGTCCCCAATTTCTCCCTAAGGTGGTATCAGCTTTTCACTTGAACCAACCTATTGTGGTGCCTGCGGCTACTAAGGACTTGGAGGATTCCAAGTTATTGGACGTAGTCAGGGCCTTGAAAATTTATGTTTCCAGGACGGCTGGAGTCAGGAAAACTGACTCGCTTTTTATCCTGTATGCACCCAACAAAATAGGTGCTCCTGCTTCTAAGCAGACTATTGCTCGCTGGATTTGTAGCACAATTCAGCTGGCGCATTCTGCGGCTGGATTGCCGCATCCTAAATCAGTAAAAGCCCATTCCACGAGGAAGGTGGGCTCATCTTGGGCGGCTGCCCGAGGGGTCTCGGCTTTACAACTTTGCCGAGCTGCTACTTGGTCAGGGGCAAACACGTTTGCTAAATTCTACAAATTTGATACCCTGGCTGAGGAGGACCTTGAGTTCTCTCATTCGGTGCTGCAGAGTCATCCGCACTCTCCCGCCCGTTTGGGAGCTTTGGTATAATCCCCATGGTCCTTACGGAACCCCAGCATCCACTAGGACGTCAGAGAAAATAAGAATTTACTCACCGGTGATTCTATTTCTCGTAGTCCGTAGTGGATGCTGGGCGCCCATCCCAAGTGCGGATTGTCTGCAATACTTGTATATAGTTTTTGCCTAACTAAAGGGTTATTGTTATGAGCCATCTGTTGAGAGGCTCAGTTGTATTTCATACTGTTAACTGGGTTAAATATCACGAGTTATACGGTGTGATTGGTGTGGCTGGTATGAGTCTTACCCGGGATTCAAAATCCTTCCTTATTGTGTCAGCTCTTCCGGGCACAGTATCCTAACTGAGGTCTGGAGGAGGGGCATAGAGGGAGGAGCCAATGCACACCAGGTAGTACCAAATCTTTCTTTTAGTGTGCCCAGTCTCCTGCGGAGCCGTCTATTCCCCATGGTCCTTACGGAACCCCAGCATCCACTACGGACTACGAGAAATAGAATTACCGGTGAGTAAATTCTTATTTTATCATTGCCATTTTCTCTGACGTCCTAGTGGATGCTGGGAACTCCGTAAGGACCATGGGGAATAGCCACTCCGCAGGAGACTGGGCACAACTAAAGAAAGCTTTAGGACTACCTGGTGTGCACTGGCTCCTCCCTCTATGACCCTCCTCCAGACCTCAGTTAGAATCTTGTGCCCGGCTGAGCTGGATGCACACTAGGGGCTCTCCTGAGCTCCTAGAAAAAAGAAAGAAAAAAAAGGGGGTTTTATGTTTGGGGAGAAAAAGCAGACAGTGTTTTGTTCCCCCATCAGATGAGTGAATGAAGTGTGTGAAGAAGCGTGGGTTCCCCCGATAAGAAACTGGTAATTTCTAAAAAGTTACTGATGGCGTACCCTTTCCCGCCAGAGGATAGGTCACGTTGGGAGATATCCCCTAGGGTGGATAAGGCGCTCACACGTTTGTCAAAAAGGTGGCACTGCCGTCTTAGGATACGGCCACTTTAAAGGAGCCTGCTGATAAAAAGCAGGAGGCTATCCTGAAGTCTGTATATACACACTCAGGTACTATACTGAGACCTGCAATTGCCTTCAGCATGGATAGTGCTGCTGCAGCGTGGTCTATTACCCTGTCAGGACAGGGATACTTTTTGCTAACCATAGAGCATATTAAAGACGTCGTCTTATATATGAGGGATGCACAGAGGGATATTTGCCGGCTAGCATCCAGAATTAATGCAATGTCCATTCTGCCAGGAGGGTATTACTGCCTTATAAGGGTGAGGAATTGTTTGGGAATGGTCTCTGGGACCTCGTATCCACAGCAACAGCTGGGAAGGAAAATATTTACCCCAAGTTTCCTCACAGCCTAAGAAAGCACCGTATTATAAGGTACAGTCCTTTCGGCTTCAGAAAAGCAAGCGGGTCAAAGGCGCTTCCTTTCTGCACAGAGACAAGGGAAGAGGGAAAAAGCTGCACCAGACAGCCAGTTCCCAGGATCAAAAATCTTCCCCCGCTTCCTCTGAGTCCGCTGCATGACGCTGGGGCTCCACAGGTGGAGCCAGGTGCGGTGGGGGCGCGTCTCGGGAACTTCAGCGACCAGTGGGCTCGCTCACAGGTGGATCCCTGGGTTCTGCAAATAGTATCACAGGGATACAAGCTGGAGTTCGAGGCGACTCCCCCTCGCCGTTACCTCAAATCAGCCTTGCCTGCTGCCCTCGAGGAGAGGTAGTACTGGCGGCAATTCACAAGCTGTACTTCCAGCAGGTGATAACCAAGGTACCCCTCCTTCAACAAGGACGGGGTTACTATTCCACAATGTTTGTGGTACCGAAACCAGACGGTTCGGTGAGACCCATTCTAAAACTGAAATCCTTGAACACTTATAGACGAAGGTTCAAGTTCAAAATGGAATCGCTCAGGGCGGTTATTGCAAGCCTGGACGAAGGGGATTACATGGTATCACTGGACATCAAGGATGCTTACCTGCATGTCCACATTTACCCTCCTCACCAGGAGTACCTCAAAATTGTGGTACAGGACTGTCATTACCAATTCCAGACGTTGCCGTTGGTCTGTCCCCGGCACCGAGGGTATTTACCAAGGTAATGGCCGAAATGATGATACTCCTTCGAAAAAAGGGAGTTATAATTATCCCGTACTTGGACGATCTCCTTATAAAGGCGAGGTCCAGGGAACAGTTGTTCGTCGGAGTAGCCCTATCTCGGGAAGTGCTACAACAGCAGGGCTGGATTCTGAATAGTCCAAAGTCGCAGCTGGTTCCTACGACGCGTCTACTGTTCCTGAGTATGGTTCTGGACACAGAACAGGAAAAAGGGTTTCTCCCGGAGGAGAAGGTCAAGGAGTTGTCATCTCTAGTCAGAGACCTCCTAATACAAATACAGGTGTCGGTGCATCAATGCACGCGAGTCCTGGGAAAGATGGTAGCTTCTTACGAAGAAATTCCATTCGGAAGGTTCCATGCAAGGATCTTCCAGTGGGATCTGTTGGACAAGTGGTCCGGGTCGCATCTTCAGATGCATCGACTGATAACCCTGTCTCCAAGGGCCAGGGTGTCTCTGTTGTGGTGGCTGCAGAGTGCTCATCTTCAAGAGGGCCGAAGATTCGGCATACAGGACTGGGTCCTGGTGACCACAGATGCCAGCCTTCGAGGCTGGGGGGCAGTCACACAGGGAAGAAACTTCCAAGGATTATGGTCAAGTCAGGAGACTTCCGTACACATAAATATTCTGGGACTAAGGGCCATTCACAATGCCCTAAGTCAGGCTAGACCCCTGCTTCAACACCAGCCGGTGCTGATCCAGTCAGACAACATCACGGCGGTCGCCCATGTAAACCAGCAGGGCGGCACAAGAAGCAGGATGGTGATGGCAGAAGCCACAAGGATTTTCCAATGGGCGGAAAATTATGTGTTAGCACTGTCAGCAGTGTTCATTCCCGGAGTGGACAACTGGGAAGCAGACTTTCTCAGCAGGCACGACCTCCACCCAGGAGAGTGGGGACTTCATCCAGAAGTCTTCAAAATGATTGTACACCATTGGGAAAGACCACAGGTGGACATGATGGCGTCCCGCCTCAACAATAAGCTAAAAAGATATTGCGCCAGGTCAAGGGACCCTCAGGCGATAGCTGTGGACGCTCTGGTAACACCGTGGGTGTACCAGTCGGTGTATGGGTTCCTTCCTTTGCCTCTCATACCCAAGGTATTGAGAATACTAAGAAGGAGAAGAGTAAGAACTATACTCGTGGTTCCGGATTGGCCAAGAAGAGCTTGGTACCCAGAACTTCAAGAAATGATCTCAGAGGACCCATGGCCTCTGTCGCTCAGACAGGACCTGCTGCAGCAGGGGCCCTGCCTGTTCCAAGACTTACCACGGCTGTGTTTGACGGCATGGCGGTTGAACACCGGATCCTATAGGAAAAAGGCATTCCAGAGGAAGTCATTCCTACGCTGATTAAGGCTAGGAAAGATGTGATCGCAAATATTATCACCGCATATGGCAAAAATATGTTGCTTGGTGTGAGGCCAGGAAGGCCCCAACGGAGGAATTTCAACTGGGTCGATTTCTGCACTTCCTACAGTCAGGAGTGACTACGGGCCTAAAATTGGGTTACGTTAAGGTCCAGATTTCGGCTCTGTACATTTTCTTCCAAAAAGAACTGGCTTCACTGCCTGAAGTTCAGACTTTTGTTAAGGGAGTGCTGCATATTCAGCCCCCGTGTGTGCCTCTAGTGGCACCGTGGGATCTCAACGTGGTGTTGGATTTCCTGAAGTCGCATTGGGTTGAGCCACTTAAATCCGTAGAGCTAAAATACCTCACGTGGAAAGTGGTCATGCGGTTGGCCTTGGCGTCGGCCAGGCGTGTATCAGAATTGGCAGTTTTGATTTTCATATGGATAGGGCGGAATTGAGGACTCGTTCCCAATTCCTTCCTAAGGTGGTATCAGCTTTTCATGTGAACCAACCTATTGTGGTGCCTGCGGCTACGTGGGACTTGGAGGACTCCAAGTTACTGGACGTAGTCAGGGCCCTGAAAATATATGTTTCCAGGACAGCTGGAGTCAGGAAAACTGACTCGCTATTTATCCTGTATGCACCCAACAAGCTGGGTGCTCCTGCTTCTAAGCAGACTATTGCTCGCTGGATCTGTAGCACGATTCAACTTGCACATTCTGCGGCTGGACTGCCACACCCTAAATCTGTAAAAGCCCATTTTACAAGGAAAGTGGGCTCTTCTTGGGCGGCTGCCCGAGGGGTCTCGGCTTTACAACTTTGCCAAACTGTTACTTGGTCGGGTTCAAACATTTTTGCAAAAGTCTACAAGTTTGATACCCTGGCTGAGGAGGACCTTGAGTTTGCTCATTCGGTGCTGCAGAGTCATCCACACTCTCCCGCCCGTTTGGGAGCTTTGGTATAATCCCCATGGTCCTTACGGAGTTCCCAGCATCCACTAGGACGTCAGAGAAAATAAGATTTTACTCACCGGTAAATCTATTTCTCGTAGTCCGTAGTGGATGCTGGGCGCCCATCCCAAGTGCGGATTGTCTGCAATACTTGTATATAGTTATTGTTAACTAAAGGGTTATGGTTGAGCCATCCGTTGAGAGGCTCAGTTATATTTCATACTGTTAACTGGGTATAGCATCACGAGTTATACGGTGTGATTGGTGTGGCTGGTATGAGTCTTACCCGGGATTCAAAATCCTTCCTTATTGTGTCAGCTCTTCCGGGCACAGTATCCTAACTGAGGTCTGGAGGAGGGTCATAGAGGGAGGAGCCAGTGCACACCAGGTAGTCCTAAAGCTTTCTTTAGTTATGCCCAGTCTTCTGCGGAGCCGCTATTCCCCATGGTCCTTACGGAGTTCCCAGCATCCACTATGGACTACGAGAAATAGATTTACCGGTGAGTAAAATCTTATTATTTACCTTGAATGCTGTTTGTTTACACGGAGTCTGTTAATAAACTTTTATTTTGACTTTAACCTGGCTGTCATGGTCACAGCGTTCAGGTTTCCTTTTAACACTTACATGTCCAGGGGTCTGATTAAACCTCCCCGGTTTAAGTTCCTCTCAGCCCCTACAACTGAGGCTTTCTCCTGTCAGCCAAAACCCTCAGTTGTGACAGTAAGCACTGACCATATGAATCCAGCCGGAGACCAGGATCAAGCGGCTAGGCCGATGCAAGGACTGACAGCCAGACTCGAACATCAGGAGGCTGCACAAGGCCACATCATCCGCTGTCTCCAGGATCTCTCTACGCGGCTGGATGGGATTCAAACGACCCTCCGTGGACCTGGCACGTCCGGTGCGTCCACTACAGTGACACCAGCTGTAACCCCACCCACCTTACCCATTTCCCTTCCACGTCTTCATCTCCCAACGCCAGCAAAGTTTGACGGATCTCCAAGGTTCCGCAGAGGATTTCTTAACCAATGCGAAATCCACTTTGAGCTTCAGCCTGGCAATGTCCCCAGCGACCGTACTAAAATTGCCTATATCATTTCCCTTCTCAGCGGCTCAGCCCTTGACTGGGCATCACCTTTATGGGAGAAGTCTGATCCCCTGCTGTCCTCCTATACGGACTTTGTGGCAACATTCAGGCGCATCTTCGACGAGCCAGGCCGGGTAACCTCTGCTTCATCTGAGATTCTCCGTTTACCCCAGGGAACACGTACTGTGGGACAGTATCTCATACAGTTCAAAATCCTGGCATCCGAACTGGCATGGAACGACGAGGCCCTGTATGCTGCATTCTGGCATGGCTTATCAGAACGCATCAAGGATGAGTTAGCTACCAGAGACTTGCCCTCTAAGTTGGATGAGCTAATTTCTCTTTGCACGAAGGTTGATCTACGTTTCAGAGAGAGAGCAACCGAGTGAGGAAGATCGTCTGCTCCAAAATCTTCTGCTCCTCCTCTTCGTCAACCGTCTCCATCCAAGGATGAGCCCATGCAAATTGTCCGTTCCCGTCGATCTCCCGCTGAGCGCCAAAGACGTCTCTCTGAGTCTCTCTGTCTCTATTGTGCAGCTCCGTCTCACATTATCAATGCCTGTCCCAAACGTCCGGGAAACTCCAAATCCTAGCTCGCCAAGGAGAGGGCCGGCTAGGAGTAATGATCTCCTCTCCATCTCCTCATGATTGTAATCTCCCAGTCTCGCTCCAAATTGCTCAACGTTACAGGAACGTCATTGCCCTCCTTGATTCCGGAGCAGCTGGGAATTTCATAACCGAAGCTTATGTTAAACGGTGGTCCCTACCCACCGAGAGACTTCCTTCGTCCATCTCCTTAACTGCAGTAGATGGCAGCAAGATTTTTGACGCAGTTATTTCTCTAAGGACTCTACCAGTTCGTCTGAGAGTGGGAGTTCTTCATGCAGAATTTATTTCCTTCCTAGTGATTCCAAGAGCCACACATCCAGTGGTTTTGGGCCTTCCATGGCTCCGTCTCCACAATCCGTCGATTGACTGGACGACTACGCAAATACTAGCATGGGGTCCCTCCTGTGCTAAGACTTGTTTGTCCAAAGTGCTTCCTGTTTGTTCTTCTTTCCCCAGGTCGTCTGATGTTCCACCTCCTCCATATCAAGACTACACGGACGTGTTCAGTAAGGCTTCTGCTGATAGCCTTCCTCCTCATAGAGAATGGGACTGCCCAATTGATCTCATTCCAGGGAAGGTTCCACCTCGAGGCCGAACTTACCCATTGTCTCTGCCTGAGACGCACTCCATGGAGGAGTACATCAAAGAGAACCTGGCGAAAGGTTTTAGCCGACCTTCTTCTCCAGCTGGCGCAGGCTTCTTCTTCGTTAAGAAGAAGGACGGTGGTCTGCGACCGTGCATCGATTACAGAGGTCTGAACGACATTACCGTCAAGAACCGGTATCCTTTACCTTTGATTACAGAGCTCTTCGATAGAGTCAGCGGAGCAACCATCTTTACAAAGTTGGATTTGAGGGGTGCCTACAATCTCATCCGGATCCGTGATGGTGACGAGTGGAAGACCGCTTTTAACACCCGTGATGGACATTATGAGTACCTCGTCATGCCCTTCGGATTGAGCAACGCTCCAGCTGTCTTCCAGCATTTCGTGAATGAGATCTTCAGAGACATCTTATACCGCCATGTTGTGGTTTATCTAGATGATATCCTCATCTTTGCCAATAATCTAGAGGAACATCGTTTCTGGGTAAAGGAGGTTCTGTCCCGTCTCCGTGTCAATCATCTCTATTGCAAATTGGAGAAATGTGTCTTTGAAGTTAAATCCATTCCGTTCCTAGGTTACATTGTGTCCGGTTCCGGACTAGAGATGGATCCTGAGAAACTACAAGCAATCCAGAATTGTCCGATACCCTTAACCCTTAAAGGGGTCCAGAGGTTCTTAGGGTTCGCCAATTATTACAGAAAGTTCATACGAGACTTTTCCACCATTGTGGCGCCTATCACTGCATTAACCAAGAAGGGTGCTAACCCGTCCAAGTGGTCTGAAGAAGCTATGCAAGCTTTTCATTTTCTAAAACAACGTTTCATCTCTGCACCAGTTCTGAAACAGCCCGACACCGACTCTCCTTTCATCTTAGAGGTGGATGCCTCCTCCGTTGGAGTAGGAGCGGTGTTATCCCAGAGGGCTAAAGATGGCCATCTACATCCCTGCAGTTTCTTCTCCCGGAAGTTCTCCCCAGCTGAGCGCAACTATGCCATTGGCGACCAGGAGTTGCTAGCCATCAAGCTCGCTCTTGAGGAGTGGAGATATCTGTTGGAGGGAGCTTCTCATTCAATCACGATACTTACCGACCACAAGAATCTTTTATACCTGAAAGGCGCACAATGTCTTAACCCCCGTCAGGCCAGATGGGCACTTTTCTTTTCCAGGTTCGACTTTAAACTCCAGTTCTGTCCGGGCTCTCAGAATCGCAAGGCCGATGCCCTTTCCCGCTCTTGGGAGCAAGAAAACGAGTCAGAGTCTTCAGACAAGCATCCTATTATTAATCTGTTGGCATTCTCCACGGTAGGGATGGACTCTACGCCCCCACCAGGGAAAAGTTTTGTGAAGCCGGTGTTAAGGAAGAAGCACATGCATTGGGCCCATGCTTCCCGTTTTGCCGGACATACAGGCATTCAGAAAACCCTCGAGTTTATCTCTAGGTCCTACTGGTGGCCAACTCTGAAGAAGGACGTCAAGGAGTTTATTGCCTCTTGCCCAAAGTGTGCCCAACACAAAGTTCCCCGCCAGTCTCCTGCGGGGCAACTGGTTCCATTATCTGTTCCCAGTCGACCGTGGACCCATTTGTCGATGGACTTTGTTACAGATCTGCCTATATGCAATAAGTTTAAAACCATCTGGGTGGAAGTTGACCGGTTCACCAAGATGGCACATTTCATACCCCTCACCGGTCTCCCGTCAGCTTCCAAGTTGGCCCAAGTGTTTATCCAAGAGATCTTCAAACTTCACGGTCTTCCTGAAGAGATCATCTCCGATCGTGGAGTACAATTTGTAGCCAAATTTTGGCGAAGTTTGTGTCAAGCCCTCCACGTCAAGTTAAAGTTTTCTACAGCTAACCATCCTCAGACCAATGGTCAAACCGAGAGGGTGAATCAGGACTTGGAGGCCTTCCTCCGCATTTATGTGTCTTCCTCCCAAGATGACTGGGTTCAACTCCTTCCTTGGGCCGAGTTTAGCCACAACAATCAATACCATTCCTCATCCTCCTCAACACCATTCTTCATCAACTATGGATTTCACCCTAAGGTTCCAGAATTCCAACCGCTTCCAGCAACTTCTGTTCCAGCAGTGGATGTCACCTTGCGTCAGTTTTCAAACAACTGGAAGAATGTCCGCGCAGCCCTGCTTAAAGCCTCATTTAGGTACAAGAAGTTTGCCGATAGGAAGCGTAGAACGGTTCCTGCTCTCAAGGTGGGTGATCGAGTATGGTTGTCCACGAAGAATTTGAGGTTGAGAGTTCCCAGCATGAAATTTGCTCCTCGTTACATCGGTCCTTTTAAAATTGAACAAGTCATCAATCCTGTTGCTTACAGACTCCAGTTACCTCCCTTCTTGAAAATACCCAGGACATTCCATGTTTCCCTGTTGAAACCGCTGATCCTGAATCGGTTTCATTCTGCACTTCCTCCAACTCCTAAAGTTCAGACTCAACGGGGAATCGAGTATGAGGTGGCCAAGATTCTGGACTCACGTTTCCGTTACGGTCAGTTGCAGTATCTTATTGACTGGAAGGGCTATGGTCCTGAAGAACTCTCTTGGACCAATGCGTCTGATGTCCATGCTCCTGCCTTGGTCCGGAATTTCCACTCGAAGTTTCCTCTAAAGCCTAAGAAGCGTCCTGGGGCCACTCCTAAAGGGGGGGGTGCTGTCACGATCCTGGTATCTGGACGCCATTACCTGCCTTTCAGATGTCTCCTGAGGCTCGCTCAGCGTTCCAAGGCCGGATCTCATCTGTGTCCACATACTGCACATTCCTCCTGTCACGCTGAGATGCTGTCACAGCGGCGCCATGTTTGAATCCTGCATGGCGTCTCCCGTTCTCCGCGGCCTCCGCCGCCGCTCCTGTGTTATAGGTGCAGGTTGTCAGTGTGGTGTTCCATGCCTGCCGCGGCCTCCGTTGTCATCCACGAGTCTCAGCATACATTTGTCAGTCTGGCGTCTCCTGTCCTCTGTGGCCGGCGCCGCCATTACAGTTATGTTTCCACATGGTTTCCCAAGCCAGGTTTCCCTCCAAGTTCTAACATGGGCGCAGCCATGTTGGATCTCTTCACATGCTTCAGTTCCTCCAATCCACTGCCTGGAAATCTGCATAATTGCCCAGCCAATACCTGCATTGCTGCAGGTATAAGTATCCTGTGCCTGGGCCAGGAAATGGTCAGTGCTTTGTTTGTCATACCTTGTTCCAGTCTCTCTCCTGTGGTTGTGTTTCCAGGTTCCAGCTCCTGTCTCCAGCATCCACCAAAGAGACCCGCACCTGCCTACCATCCTGCGGTGCAGCCTGACTCTGCAGTCCTCCGTGGCTGATCCAGTTTCCAGCTTCCAGCTATATCATCTGCTTCCAGCAGTATCCACTACCACCGGTAATCATCCTTCAATTCCTCTGTTTCCACGCTCCCTAGCATCTACTATATTCACTCCGTGTTTCATCACCTGGCTGGTTCCACCCAGCATTCATTCAGTGACTTTATCATCTGGCTGATTCCATTCCGTATCCACTCCGTGTCTTACCACCTGGCTGGTTCCATGCAGCAATTACAATAGCTGATTCAAGTTACCAACTTCATCTGTTCCATCTACTGGCATGTTCCTTGGATATCTTCACTACTACAGCCAGGCCTGGTAAGGTTATTCCATCTAAGGACTGTAACAGCTGTTCTTACCTACCAGTGTCCTGTGTAACCATTTCATGGTCAGAGTGCTCCAGGAATCATATTATTTATCATTGCCATTATTTATCTTGAATGCTGTTTGTTTACACGGAGTCTGTTAATAAACTTTTATTTTGACTTTTACCTGGTTGTCATGGTCACACCTTCGGGTTTCCTTTTAACTCTTACATGTCCAGGGGTCTGATTAAACCTCCCCGGTTTAAGTTCCTCTCAGCCCCTACAACTGAGGCTTTCTCCTGTCAGCCAAAACCCTCAGTTGTGACATACAGCACCTATAGCGCCCGATCAATTACCTTTTGGTAACAATTGTTTTTGCCTTCTGTTAAAGCCATATATTTAAAATTTTGACTCCTCAGTCCAGAACACCTGCTGCCATTTTCTGCACCCCATTTCCTATGTTTTCATGCATAGTTGAGTCACTTGGCCTTATTTCCACGTTGAAGGTATAGCTTTTGGCTGCAATTCATCCATGAAGACCTCTTCGGTCCAGACTTCTGCGAACAGAAGATGGGTTTACCTGGGTCCCACTGGTTTCTGCCAGTTCTGAGCTGACGGCACTCCTGGACATTTTCCGATTTCGAAGGGAAGTAAGCATGGTGTCTTTCATCTGATGCACTAAGTTTCTTTGGCCAACCATAATGTCTACTGTCCTTCTTGTGCTTCAATGCTGAGAAATACAGGCAGGTACTTATCCATCATGCAGTACCAGCAGAGAGGCGTTTGATTGGCTCCAAATTTATTCTGCAGCAGGACAACGACCCCAAACATTCAGCCAATGTCATTAAGAACTATTGTCTGCATAAAGAAGAACAAGGAGTCCTGTAAGTGATGGGATTGCCTCCACAGAGCCCTGATCTCAACATCGTTGAGTCTGTCTGGGATTACATGAAGAGACAGAAGGAGTTGAGCAAGCCGACATCCACAGAAGGTCTCTGGTTAGTTTCCCAAGGTGTTTGGAACAGCCTCCCTGCCAAGTTTCTTCAAATACTGTTTGCTAGTGTACCTAGAAGAATTGCTGCTGTTTTGAAGGCAAAGGGTGTTCACACCAAATATTGATTTACTTTAGATCTCTCTTCTGTTCATTCACTTTACATTTTGTTAATTGATAAAAATAAACTGTTAACTCTTCTATTTCTGAAAGCATTCTTACTTTGCAGCATTTTTTCTACACATGCCTAAAACCTATACATATATAATGTATGTGTAGAATATATATATATATATATATATATATATATATATACACACACACACACACTGATGAGCAATGTTAGAATCACAAGAACTTACTCTCAAATTTATGGAAACTGCCTCAAATACTGCAGTGAAATAATGGACACAGAAAAGGTTGTATCTGGATTTTTTGGGGTATTAGAGAAAGCATACATGTTGAATAGAATGATGTAGAAAGTCAATATCCATGATGGAAAGTGTCAAAGTCAGAAAAATATCACGCTGCACGTTGCCATATATGCACTTCATGCGTGTGCACGCTGCATATTTAATCAAAATAATGTATTTTATAAGTTAATATTCCCCTGAGTTCAGCAAAGTATGGTATATTTAAGATGGCTCTTTGACCTTAGAGATTCCCCTTTGCATGTTAAAAGGGCTTCACATGTTCTTATGCATAGTTAAGCACAGGAATAGTAATTGAAGATTAATTGTATTCCGAATCAGTTTCTTTTCCGCAGACGGAGTACAATAGCCTTTAATTACACTAAGCTTTGAAATTCAATAGAGGGCCAACACCTGTGTTTACGAATGGGTTTAGGATTCTCTCCAGAAGAATGATTGCTGAGATGTCATTGTCTCAACTGAAAGTGGACATTGAGAATACCGAACAAAACCCAGAGACAGGGGTTGTTTTGTATTCGCCAAACAATAGCTTTCCACAAGACAGGAATGTGTTAGTCATCACCCAACGTTTTGCATAACCAAGATCACATGCTCAGCTCACTGATACAGCTAGCCCACATGCTGTGAAAGACACACACTTCCTGTGGTTGACACACCCCCACAGCTGGAATGCAGGTATGATATATCCACTGGAAATCACAGGGCACACTGACTCACACAGCTACATAGCACCCAGAAGCATGGCTGGCTCATCACCAGGACTGACCTCCTTACGAAGGCTAAGTATTGAATTCACATGGCTTAATGGCATAGAATAGTTTAAATATGTGTTTGTGGTAAAGTAGTTGTGAAATGATTGGCATAGAATAGTTAGTTTGGAGATACAAATGGCTTAAGGTTAATGATGCTTGTGCAGTTGTGTGATTGTTGGGTGTTTGGGATGATACTCTATGAAATCTGTAATGAATTGGAACAGTAGACAATCTGTAGCATAGCATCTCTGGTATACATTTATGGATGGTGATTTATAACAGATTATAGTAGTTTTACATGATACATCTTGCTGAAGGTTAGAAGTCAAAACATACTTCCTTTTGTTACTGTAGTCATGTGCTTGTAGCAATAGCAGGCTGATACTTGTGGGTACCTGGTTATTGAGATACTGTGTTGGCTTGAAATTGTGAAAGGTGATTTAGATGGTTTGGAATTGTAAAATCAGAACATATGCATTATATTGAAGCTCAGACATTTTGGAATATAGTGGAGTCTTATGTCTTCTGCTATGTGATTATGGTATAGCAAAGAATGCCATGTGTTTGGACTTGCAAATCTAAAATGGCTGCTAGCATTCCCTTTTAAATCATATGTTACAGACTTTGGAATCATGGGAGTTTTTCCCAAAATGGAGTCTAGCTTCTGTCCCATGCGGTGTTGTAGGGACCATTGTGTTGTTGCTGTGTGTGTTGTGTATATAGGGACAGCCAGCCAGGGTGAGCACAAGTTTCTCAACACAAAGGTTCTCAACATTGACTAACTGCGCAGCGATCGCTCCCACATGTGTAAGTTTCTCTGCAACCATATTTATCTCCTATTAATGTTGTAAGCCATCTCTCTCTCTCTCTCTCTCCTTCCCCCCTTTAAATGTAATCGTGTCGTTATTGTATTTTATGTGTAGTAATTCGGTTAGGTATTTTGTTATTTTGGTAGTGTATGACTTGTATTGTATTATTCTTTTGCAATTGAACGTTCATTCTCTTCCTTAAAGGTGTTGTGACCTTAGACCGGTATTAGAGTGTTTATTATACTGCTAAAGGGTTCTCAGAGCGTCACATACGCTCATACAGCTTTTAAGCTAACAAGGTTACACTGTGTTGCATTTACACCTTATCACTGCACAAGGGTTTACAGTATAAGTACATTGTATAAGGTATAGTTATTAAAGTTTAATTCTGTAAGTGTCTGCGACGCCTGTGCTCACACCCTGTGCACAGCGTCTGCTACACTAAGGGCGTACCCTTGCGGTACCTTTTGCGCCAATTGCGTACTGTGTCTCTTAACCTTTTAAAGTGTTTTAAATAGGATAAACATATATCCATTGTCAATTGAGGGCTCCTCCGGTCTTCACATATCTGCACTAGGTAACTTTAGCAGACATTATCGATCAGCAAAAGGCGGGAAGGTGCTATCCCTCGCAGTGCTGACCAGATAAGCGTCTGCTTCACTTGGTAAGGAGTGCTGAGGGAATTCGGGAACTGAAAGGTAGGAACAGTACGTTATTGTCTTTGTAAATCTGGTTTTTATTTCTATTTGGTGCCAACTACACACGCAGATTGGATGGTGTCTGTTTAAATAGGTTTAAAAATGATTTTTAATCGCTCTGCATAGCGTGATAACTAAAAGGAGCTGGTATGATGATTTTCTTTGTGACAAAAGGTCTGTCCCCCATTTTGTGTAAACCTCATGGATGTGGAAGGGGGAGGAGCAGCGGCCATTTTGGGAAGGTCAAAAAAAAATTTCCTCTAAAATGGCTGATTTTCAGGAAATAATCAGCCATCCATTGTCAAAAAGAAATCATCATTTAATTAGTTTTTTTTTTAATGCATTCGTTTAGTCCATATCATAGTCAATCATAAGTGGTTCAGATAGAGTTTAATAAAAAATTAATAATACATTAAATATTTGATTTAAGAAATACACAAATAAAACAAAGTAGTTTTTTTTTTTTTTTTGGTCACTGTCTCTCTTCAAGAACCTGTTTTAACTCTGCTACTTGTAGGATGGCCATTGAAATGCAAATGAACCTGTGTGACTGGTTTGTTTTTGTTTTTTTCTCCAAGCAGGAATCACCCTCACACACACAGTCAAGGGCACATTCATATGCAAATTAGAGAAGTGAATGGGTCTCATAGATGTAATATCTATATGTGTGTGACATCAATGTATGTTCTACAGGATAGCTATACAATGAGAATCATACTATTGCAAGCAGTGATTATTAGATTAATTTAGAATTGCATGTTCATCTGTGTATTTTCACATCTCATTCTCCTGATTGCCACATACCATTGGTAAAGCGCTGAGACATTTGTTGTTATTAATAGTTAAAAGATAAAAAGTAATATTTAAGGGTATAATTGTAAAAGGCACGCACACAGTCTCGCCTAAGAATACAAGGGAGATTTGGGTGGTGTATAGTGAATGATTACTGTTAAAGATCATTCACATTGATAAACGTGTAGTGTGTTACTGTGAACGTACTTGGTCTGTGTACACGTGTCCTTACAAGGGCAGGGCGTACGCAACGCAAGGGTCGACGCACGGAGCGTATATTACGCAACGGAGCGTACGGATACGCCCACATTAAACAAACCGCACGATAGTATTGTTTAGTAGGCGATAAGGAAGTAACGCGATAATAACACAGATCTATCTCAAATCCAAAAGTTTAAAGTTAAAAGAAAAAAAAAACCTTCTCTATTGCAATTCTTCTGGGTTAGGCTAATACTGAATGAAAGGATTTCTGCGCAGAAATAAAAATTAAAGTGTACATGTGGTAAGAGTGTGTGTAGAGATAAGAATTCTCTTTTATTACGGAAGCGGGAACCATAGGCCAGTAGAAAGAGATACACCAGCGAGAGTGATATCGTGGGGTGGCTTGGGAGGCGTCCCTTGTTAGACTCAACACATTAATGAGCAGTAGAGTCTGCTGTACATAACAGACCTGGAGGTCACAGACCAGGAGGTCACGGGCCAGGAGGTCACAGAACAAGAGGTTCAGGTACAGCAGACTAGAAGTAGAGAAGCACAACCGAAGAGGGGTTGGTGCGAGACCCATATAGGCCAACAAAGCTCAAGGCTGAAGGAATTCGCAGCAGAAATGTTCGATTCCACTGATCGTTCCGCACATAAGATTAGTTGCTTGTGTGCAGATACGATTGTACCGCATGTGATTGTGTGCATTAGCGTGTCTTGAATTCAGAAGAACGCTACTTGCACATTGTTAACGTGATTTGTGTAATTTTTTTTATTTTAAGGGAAGTAGCCTGATCACTCAGGGACATTCCAGCGACTGACACTTGCTGGGGAGGGTAAGACACTCCCACACGCCCGAGCAAGTAGACGTACTTAGGTGCCCTAGGCTGGGTACGGAACCTCTGGGAACTTTGGTCGCCGTATTGGCCAGCGTGGACGGGAGTTAAGTGGGCGGACCTTCGGAGCAAAACCCCCACCGCAGCCTTTTGGTTTTCTGTAAGGGTTGCCGAAGACCCTGATTGGAAGTCAGAGGTAGCGAAAGCAACGCCTGCAGAGATGGGGGCCACGTGTTCAGGTAAGGGGCGATCAACCCAGGTTCAGGTTGATTTGGTAAACCGACCAATCGGGTCGGCAAGGTCATGTGTGAGAAATCAGACCAGGATGGTCATCACACAGAAATGTTATGCAATGAATGGGAAAGGATGACTGTGCATGACGGGGAGAAGTTTTCCCGGGTAGGTACTTTTAACCCTGAAGTGTTACAGAATTTAAAGAGAAGAGTTTGCCTGATTAAATCTTCAAAAAGGCGTATTAGACATTATGATTATTTAAAATTGTGGCAACAGGAAAGTGAAATGCAAAGAGAGACATGGCAATGGAGAGGATTATGGCTGCAGAGAATGGCGCGATGGTGTACGATAAAAATGCACTTAATAACTGTATTAAGAATGAAAGTAACAAATGTAATAATGTTTATAAAAATGAAAGTGTCAAAATTACAAATGTTAACCTGTGCAAGTCGCACCCCATGTTAAACTCCCCTCAGGATTACCAGCGAGAAGGTGAAACCAACACGATGTCAACACTCTACCCAGCAGTCATCATACGAGACACCCAGAGGGACACGGCCAAGTTGGTAAAGGCAATAGCATAACCCCCTAACGGAGGGTCAGGTGAGGTCGTGTCAACAGGTAAGTACGGTATTGTATGTTACTCACAGACAAATGCATCTTACACCAAAGAGTTAACACAAAATAGCATAATGGAACAAAATCCTGTCAGGGTGAACACAATATATTAAAACAAATGTACACTACAGTAAAGTAGCAGTTTAGGTGTTAATAAATGGTTTAAAGGAAGTATTAAGAACGAGTATACAAGCCACTCTACCTAACTGGAGAAATAACTCAGTAACTGCATTAAGGAACTCCGCTGTTGGGCATGAGCAAAACATCATCAAGCACAGGGAAAACAAAGAAGCCTCAGATCCCTGTGGGTAAGTCAAAGGTGAAAAGGTGTTATAATTGCCAGAAGGAAGGTCATTTTGCAAGAGATTGTAGATCAAGAAGTAGACCAAATTCATATAAACCCCCTAGACAAAGATATGAGCAAAGTTATGACACACCAAATTGTAATCAGGGATCAGATAGGAAGAATTTTGGGCCACACCCATGATATGTAGTCAGGAAAGGTGAGCATTAGAACTGATGGTAAGCCTGAGGTAACAGTTAATAAATTGGGAGGTCATTCCCTGAAGACACAGGTATGACTGGGTAGACGTTGTAAATTTATCTGAAAATGTTTTTTTTTCTCTCCCCATCTCTGACGATTATCGGTAGGACTCGAACATTACATAGCTACTTGGTCTTTGCAGAAGTCTACCAAACCCCAGCATGACCTACCCGCATCAATGTATCCTGGACAGACACAAAGGGTGGAGTATGGAGGTGCTGGTGGGAGAGACTATGCAAGGATACCATTGGACATGTAGATGTGACAGCCTGATGGTGAACGGAAGATCTGACAATGTTTTTTTTCTCTCCTGAAAAATGTTTGGAAAAAAATGTTTTTTTTCTGTTGTTGTTTATTGTTGATTTATGTGATGCATATATATATGAACGGTTCTCTCTCTCTCTCGTTGTTTTTTTTTCTCTCTCTTCTTTCTCATGTTCTCATAACGTTACAGATGGTATGTCACACATTAGTTGGACAAATGGTAATGCAAGATTTATTCTCCTTACAGAAAGAGCGCTGAGCTAGAAGGAATATTGCATCACCGGAGTGATCGTTTGGAAGACTGAGAGACAGCACCTTTGAGATGACAGCAGAACAAGAAGAACAACAAGACTAGAGAACTAATTATCGTAACAAGTTTCTCTCCCCCTCAAACTGTTTTCCTGTACCCCCATTACAAATTTCTCCTTTCTCCTCCTGTAAGATGGACTCGCCTCAAGAGACTGTGAGCCGTGTTTTCATGTTGACCCTGATGTTGACCAGAGCAGTCTGTTTCGGTGAGAGTACCAGTGAGGTCGAGAAAGGATCCAGAAAGGTTCTGATGACAAAGATGGAGGCGTAAATTTCCAATAACAACACAATCACCGAGCAAAGGCGAGTACCGGAAAACGATCTAGCAGCCATGTTATTTGTAGACAATTGTGAAGGATTGTTAGCTGAAGAAAATTGCATCTGTGGGCATTGTGATAGCTTAGTTGAGGATGGGTGCATCAAGAAATGTCAGTCCAGTTTTGACGTTAACATGGACCGGCATCCATTGGGTGGCTATCACTCATTGGTGGGTAGGGTGTTGAATCGGACGGATTGTTGGGTATGCTCTCAAGTGCCTCAAGGCCATAGCAGATCAGGATTAGTACCATTCCCTTTGACGGTAGGGGAGGTGCTTGAGCTAAGTGGTGGGAGGCCGGTGGACAGGAGGTTTGATATCTCCAGTCCTCCTAGTTTGAGGCTCCACCAGTGTCATGTGGATAGATCCCTAGTGTGTTTTAACATTTCCAATCCCCGAAAGCCGGGAAATTGGGAAGTGTCATGGAGTAACCAAACCATGACCTTTTCATATAGAGCCGATAGAATGCCTACAGATACAGAGCTCATACGCCACATAGCCGATAGTGGAAAATATTTCCGATATAGGTATACCCTAGGAAGTAGGATCATGAGAGTTGGAGAAGTATCACCAGGATACTGTGCACATATCATACAATCGGATACGTGTACCAGACAGATGGGAGAATTAGGGTTAGGAGAGTCCACATGGAAAATGTGTAACATGGTAATGACATATTCAGTCCCATATGTTCTCCCCAATGATGCATATTTCATATGCGGGAGAAAGGCGTATGAGCGGCTTGCCCCAAACTCAGAAGGATTATGTTATATTGAAAAAGTACCGCCTGAAGTAATGACTGTATCGCATAACAAAATTGATTTGATTTATGACCCAACCATTGAAACCACGCTGTGATAAAAGGTGATTCCACGACCTGTTTCTTTCACCCGTTTCTCCTTTGTTTTCCTCCAAGGAACAAGGACTCGCTTGGAAGAAGAATTTGACAACCTTTTACACAGACAACAGATGGACTATGCCATAGACCCCCTTATCCCTAGTAACGTTAATTTTACGCTAGCCCAACACTTTTTGTAAGTCTATGGACATTGAGAGAACTTTTGCTCGCACATTTGGCAAAAGCCCAAGGAGACTACAGTCAACATGTACATCAAGACAAGACTTCAGACAAGACTTCAATCAACAAATGCATATTAACCTCACATAGAATATCACTGCATTTACCATAATTGCTCCTTATCTTCATTTCTACAACCTTCAGGTAATGACACACATAGTCGATAGGGAATACAGGCACAGATATCAGCACTCACATATCCCCCCATTCATGTATCATCAACTAAAATGTGCTCCCCCATTTTGTTGCAACCAAAAGCCGAAAAGAGCTCGGTAAAGTTTGACAGCCCATCCACAGACCCTTAATACGGGATAAGAAGGAATTCAAATGTATACTTCGCAATACCTCGAAGCTTGATTTAAAACACGTACGGCACGATGATACATGACCCCCCAAACACGGATTCATACACACATGCTTCTGCTATCTCACTAGGTCCTACCCTTTTCCCACCTTCTTCTCTCCTCCCTTACCCAATCATAGAAATGTATTTACATATGACATATATTTTTCTCTTTTTGAAATGTTTTAGGAAGTGGCAGTTACTGGTGACTGCCAAAGGGTGGACTGTCAAAGTCAGAAAAATATCACGCTGCACGTTGCCATATATGCACTTCATGCGTGTGCACGCTGCATATTTAATCAAAATAATGTATTATATAAGTTAATATTCCCCTGAGTTCAGCAAAGTATGGTATATTTAAGATGGCTCTTTGACCTTAGAGATTCCCCATTGCATGTTAAAAGGGCTTCACATGTTCTTATGCATAGTTAAGCACAGGAATAGTAATTGAAGATTAATTGTATTCCGAATCAGTTTCTTTCCCGCAGACGGAGTACAATAGCCTTTAATTACACTAAGCTTTGAGATTCAATAGAGGGCCAACACCTGTGTTTACGAATGGGTTTAGGATTCTCTCCAGAAGAATGATTGCTGAGATGTCATTGTCTCAACTGAAAGTGGACATTGAGAATACCGAACAAAACCCAGAGACAGGGGTTGTTTTGTATTCGCCAAACAATAGCTTTCCACAAGACAGGAATGTGTTAGTCATCACCCAACGTTTTGCATAACCAAGATCACATGCTCAGCTCACTGATACAGCTAGCCCACATGCTGTGAAAGACACACACTTCCTGTGGTTGACACACCCCCACAGCTGGAATGCAGGTATGATATATCCACTGGAAATCATAGGGCACACTGACTCACACAGCTACATAGCACCCAGAAGCATGGCTGGCTCATCACCAGGTCTGACCTCCTTACGAAGGCTAAGTATTGAATTCACATGGCTTAATGGCATAGAATAGTTTAAATATGTGTTTGTGGTAAAGTAGTTGTGAAATGATTGGCATAGAATAGTTAGTTTGGAGATACAAATGGCTTAAGGTTAATGATGCTTGTGCAGTTGTGTGATTGTTGGGTGTTTGGGATGATACTCTATGAAATCTGTAATGAATTGGAACTGTAGACAATCTGTAGCATAGCATCTCTGGTATACATTTATGGATGGTGATTTATAACAGATTATAGTAGTTTTACATGATACATCTTGCTGAAGGTTAGAAGTCAAAACATACTTCCTTTTGTTACTGTAGTCATGTGCTTGTAGCAATAGCAGGCTGATACTTGTGGGTACCTGGTTATTGAGATACTGTGTTGGCTTGAAATTGTGAAAGGTGATTTAGATGGTTTGGAATTGTAAAATCAGAACATATGCATTATATTGAAGCTCAGACATTTTGGAATATAGTGGAGTCTTATGTCTTCTGCTATGTGATTATGGTATAGCAAAGAATGCCATGTGTTTGGACTTGCAAATCTAAAATGGCTGCTAGCATTCCCTTTTAAATCATATGTTACAGACTTTGGAATCATGGGAGTTTTTCCCAAAATGGAGTCTAGCTTCTGTCCCATGCGGTATTGTAGGGACCATTGTGTTGTTGCTGTGTGTGTTGTGTATATAGGGACAGCCAGCCAGGGTGAGCACAAGTTTCTCAACACAAAGGTTCTCAACATTGACTAACTGCGCAGCGATCGCTCCCACATGTGTAAGTTTCTCTGCAACCATATTTATCTCCTATTAATGTTGTAAGCCATCTCTCTCTCTCTCTCTCTCTCTCTCCTTCCCCCCTTTAAATGTAATCGTGTCGTTATTGTATTTTATGTGTAGTAATTCGGTTAGGTATTTTATGTTATTTTGGTAGTGTATGACTTGTATTGTATTATTCTTTTGCAATTGAACGTTCATTCTCTTCCTTAAAGGTGTTGTGACCTTAGACCGGTATTAGAGTGTTTATTATATTGCTAAAGGGTTCTCAGAGCGTCACATACGCTCATACAGCTTTTAAGCTAACAAGGTTACACTGTGTTGCATTTACACCTTATCACTGCACAAGGGTTTACAGTATAAGTACATTGTATAAGGTATAGTTATTAAAGTTTAATTCTGTAAGTGTCTGCGACGCCTGTGCTCACACCCTGTGCACAGCGTCTGCTACACTAAGGGCGTACCCTTGCGGTACCTTTTGCGCCAATTGCGTACTGTGTCTCTTAACCTTTTAAAGTGTTTTAAATAGGATAAACATATAGGCTTTGTCAAAAGTTTGATGTAAAACAGTCATAGAGAATGTCACTCAAAAGTAGAGTGTGCAAAAAAATACTTGAGTTCCACGTATCTTGGGATGCCACTGCTTCTACGTGTGCGACCAGTTTTCTACTAGAAATCATTATCAGTGAGCAATTGCAGCTACAGGCAAAAGTAATGCCTCTAAGGAGGCACACTTTTCCATACGTCCTGCTCTGCATGCCACAAATTTGTGTAAATAAGCCCTCACTGAATTATGTTACAAGAACACTTTGTTAAAATCAGGTTTCGTTGTGATCAAAGGCCCTCATTCCGAGTTGTTCGCTCGCTAGCTGCTTTTAGCAGCCGTGCAAATGCTAAGCCGCCGCCCTCTGGGAGTGTATTTTAGCTTAGCAGAAGTGCGAACAAAAGGATCGCAGCGCGGCTACAAATAAATATTGTGCAGTTTCTGAGCAGCTCCAGACCTACTCAGCGCTTGTGATGCCTTCAGACTGTTCAGTTCCGTTTTGACGTCACACACCCACCCAGCGTTCTCCCAGCCACGCCTGCGTTTTTTCAAACACTCCCTGAAAATGGTCAGTACACACCCAGAAACGCCCTCTTCCTGTTAATCACTCTGCGGCCAGCAGTGCGACTGAAATGCTTCGCTAGACCTTGTGTAAAACTGCATCGGCTGTTGTGAATGTACGTCGCGCGTGTGCATTGCGCCGCATGCGAAGAAGTGCCGCATTTTTGCCTGATCGCTGCGCAGCGACCTGAAAACAGCTAGCGAACACCTCGGAATGACCACCAAAGTGTATAAGACTGCATTACCTGTGCTTGCATGCTTTCATTTTTGACCCATGTGCAGTACAAATTCAGGCAAGATGTGCTCTACAAAAGGGCATACATTTGAGTTGTAACTTTGCATCATCCCCATGTTCGCATTTAAATCTTGTGCTGATAAAAAATTGTCATCACGTTGCCTCAAACGTGTGCACATTGTACTTATCGTGCACAGCATATGTCCATCACTTTAAAGCTTAAAATGAAAAAAGAGTAAATAATTCATAATCATGGTGAAGACTGCAAACCCCTCAAACTATCTGCCCCCCGTCTGCATTACTAAACAAGGCTCTACACCTATACCACTCACAGTCAAGTAAACCCCACCACTCAGCCCACTCATTCGCAAACAACGTTGAACTGTTCATGCAATGCGTATTATATTAGATACTTTTTGTCAGGCATCAGCATTCAGTGGTGTCTCACCAGCGAGCTGGTGTGCAGGCCTCCGGAGGTCACGGCCCCAGTTTGTGGCTGTATGAACATCATGTCTGCAGAGCGCAGTATCCACTATCATGCTGAATGCCTGTAGTCCATTCTGCATGTGCCCTCCTGTATACCGGCCATCTGTACAGCATGACACTTGCGGTCAGCTGACCTGAGAGCACCCAATCCTACGCTGTGTTTGCTCACATGAGCCAAGTATCCAATGACTGCCGACCAGGTGGTATAAGTCCAGAGCATCGGCTCAGTCTCACCACCTTGGACAACACGTCGCATTGCTGCATAGCGTCTCCTGGTTCCAGTCTCCAGTTCCAATCTCCAGTTTCCTGTCTTCTATCTCCTGTTTCCAGCGATCTCCTATTTATGGCATCCTCAGTGATCTCCCGGTTCCAGTATTCTCGTGGAACTACAGGTCCCAGCTACTTACTTCAGCTTCAACTCCTGCTACAGTCAGCCTCCACCTTTTGCAGTAAGGAATCTCCAGATTCTCACTGACCTTTTATACACACACACACTGATTACAAGCAAACAGATCACAGGTGAGGATGGTTACCTTTAGTAGCCATTCAAACCCGTTTGTGTCAACTTGTGTGCATCAGGCCAAAATCTCCAGGGTATGTAAACTTTTGATCAGGGTCATTTGGGTAGTTTCTGTTGTCATTATGATTTAAAAAGAGTAAACACAGTTGTTTGACAATAAATGGCTTCACCCAACCACTAACCAGGAGTGAAAGAAAAGTTTGTGCGTTGTCATTCATATTCTCTGACAAATGGCCAGAAAATCACAAATTCTGCTAGGGTATGTACACCTATGAGCACAACAGTAATTTCTGGTTCAGATCTTCGAATGGATCCTGTCAAATTGGAAGCAATAGAGAACTGGTCACTTCCTACTACGCTCAAGTCTGTTCAACGTTTTATTGGCTTCGCCAACTATTATAGGAAGTTCATTAGAGGATTTTCAACCCTGATAGCCCCAATTACTTGCCTTACACGGGAAGGAGCAAATCCTTCCCAATGGTCGGAAGAAGCTCTGGCTGCTTTTCAAAAAATTAAACAAACCTTAATTTCTGCTCCTGTGTTACAGCAACCAGATATCAACAGACCCTTCAAGTGGGAAGTGGACACTTCAACAGTTGGCGTTGGCGCAGTATTGTCCCAAACAAGTGACGATGGTAAGACTCACCATTGTGGGTTTTTCTCCCGTAGATTCCTACCTGCTGAGATAAACTACGCCATCGGTGACCAGGAGCTCCTTGCAATTAAATTGGCCCTGGAAGAGTGGAGGTATCTTTTGGAGGGCGCAAAGTTTCCTATTACCATCTTCACCAACCATAAGAATCTTCTTTATTTGAAAGCAGCGCAGTGTTTAAATCCTTGTCAAGCCAGGTGGGCTTTATTTTTCTCTCCTTTCAATTTTAAGTTACAATTCTGCCCTGGTTCTCAGATTTTTTAAGGCAAATGCCTTGTCATGCTCCATGAGTTCCATGGAAGAATCTTCTGAACAAGAATCTCATCCAGTCCTCGATCCTGTAGTGTTTGCTTCCACAGAAGTGTCTCCTGTCCTGCCTCCCAGCAAGATGTTTGTTTCTCGTGAGCTCCACCAGAATCTACTGTCGTGTGCTCATATTTCTAAGTTTACCGGACACCCTGGGGTCCTAAAGACTTATACGTTTTTGTCTCAATCCTATTGGTGGCCTCATATGAAAGCTGATATTCAGCATTTCGTGGCTTCGTGTCCCAAGTGTGCCCAACACAAAGTTCCTCGTCAGTCTCCTGCTGGTCAACTGATACCTAATTCTATACCAAGTCGTCCCTGGTCTCACCTGTCAATGGATTTCATCTCGGACTTACCTTCCTCCAAAGGGTATGATACCATCTGGGTAGTGGTTGACAGGTTCACAAAGGTGGCCCATTTCATTCCACTCATTGGGTTGCCTTCTGCTCCAAAGCTCGCACAAATATTCCTACGTGAAATCTTCAGGTTACATGGACTTCCAACGGAAATTATATCTGACTGTGGTGTTCAGTTTGTGGCAAGATTTTGGAAGGCTTTATGCTCTGCATTACAAGTCAAACTAAAATTCTCTACACCATATCACCCTCAAACGAATGGACAGACCGAAAGGGTAAACCAAGAATTTGAAACCTTCTTGAGACTTTATATATTTCTTCATCACAGGACGACTGGGTAGATTTTTTGCCTTGGGCAGAGTTTGCTCATAACTTCCGCTACCATACAGCCACCAATACTACGCCTTTCTTTGCAGTTTACGGTCAACATCCCAGATTTCCAAGATCTTCCAGTTGGTGATGTGCCTGCAGCCACTTCAGCTCTTCAGCAGTTCTCCCAGGTTTGGGCAAAGATTCATCTTTCTCTCAAGAAAGCATCTCGACAGTACAAAGTCTTTGCTGATCGGAAAAGAGTAGCAGTTACCAGTTTAAAGCCAGGTGATAAAGTCTGGTTATCTACACATAATCTCCACCTTAGAGTTCCTTCTATAAAGTTTGCTCTGCGGTTTATTGGTCCATTTCCAGTTGAACGTGTGATTAATCCAGTGGTTTATAAGATGAAGTTGCCTCCTTATTTGAAAATACCAAACTCATTTCATATTTCTCTCCTTAGACCCTTAATTGTTAACCATTTTTGGAAAGCTCTTCCAGCAGCTCCAAGAATCAAAACTCATCGAGGTGTCGAGTATGAGGTTGAGAAGATCCTGGATTCATGTTGTCTGTATGGTCGTCTACAGTACCTGATTGACTGGTCCGGGTATGGTCCTGAGGAGAGGAGTTGGGTTAACGCCACTGATGTCCATGCTCCACGGTTGGTTCAAGCTTTTTATAAACTGTTTCCTTCCAAGCCTCGTGGGTGTTCGATGCCCACCCATAAAAGGGGGGGGGGGGGGAGGTACTGTCAGGATCAGCATTCAGTGGTATCTCACCAGCGCACTGGTGTGCAGGCCTCCCGAGGTCACGGCCCCAGTTTGCAGCTGTATGAACATCCTTTCTGCAGAGCGCAGTATCCACTATCGTGCTGAACCCTGTAGTCCATTCTGCATGTGCTCTCCTATATACCGGCCATCTATACAGCATGGGCGCCGCCATGACACTTGCGGTCAGCTGACCTGAGAGCACCCAATCCTGCGCTGTGTTTGCTCATATGATCCAAGTATCCAATGACTGCCGACCAGGGGGTATAAGTCCAGAGCATCGGCTCAGTCTCACCACCTTGGACAACACGTTGCATTGCTGCATAGCGTCTCCTGCTTCCAGTTTCCAATCTCCAGTTTCCGGTCTTGTATCTCCTGTTTCCAGCGATCTCCTATTTCTGGCATCTTCAGTGATCGATCTCCCGGTTCCAGTATTCTCGTGGAACTACAGGTCCCAGCTACTTACTTCAGCTTCAACTCCTGCTACAGTCAGCCTCCACCTTTTGCAGTAAGAGACTTTCTTCAGGTGCTATTCATTATCTTCACCTGTGTATGGTTAACTTGCATTCAGCATTGTGCTATGGCATCTGGCACTTAATACAACCACTCTAAATGTGTTTCAAGTTGTCTCCTGCTTAACCTTGCTTGGTTGTGGACTTTGCATAACAAACTGACTATGTGAAGTTTCGTTGCTGGTTCCCAGACCAACTGTGGGAGTGATCACCATCTGATTTCTATACTGGTTTCCAGACTAGTTCATTGCCTGTATTTCATTGCTAATTACTGTACTGTTTTCCAGACCAGCTAAATACCTGTGACTGTTTATTCATCGTTGTCAGCATTTCTTGTGCCATCCATCTCAAGTTATCACCTGCTTCAATTACTGTACATACTCGTAAGCATTTAATAAACATAATTTCTCTAACGTCCTAGAGGATGCTGGGGACTCCGTAAGGACCATGGGGATAGACGGGCTCCGCAGGAGACATGGGCACTTTAAGAAAGACTTTGACTCTGGGTGTGCACTGGCTCTTCCCTCTATGCCCCTCCTCCAGACCTCAGTTTGATACTGTGCCCAGTGGAGACTGGGTGCATTTCAGGAGCTCTCCTGAGGGTCCTGTAAAGAAAGCATTTTAGTTAGGTTTTTTATGTTCAGGGAGCCTGCTGGCAACAGACTCCTTGCATCGAGGGACTGAGGAGAGAAAAACAGACCCACTTCTCTGAGTTTCAGGGCTCTGTATCTTAGGCTACTGGACACCATTAGCTCCAGAGGGATCGGTACGCAGGTCTCACCCTAGCCGTCTGTGCCAGAGCCACGCCGCCGTCCTCCTCGCAGAGCCGGAAGATTGAAGCCGGGTGAGTATTGAGGAAAAGAACATCAGAGGCGGCAGAAGACACCTTGATCTTCATAGAGGTAACGCACAGCACTGCAGCTGTGCGCCATTGCTCCCATTCACCTCACACACCTCGGTCACTGTAAGGGTGCAGGGCGCAAGGGGGGGCGCCCTGGGCAGCAATATAAACCTCTCCTGTGGCATATATAGATATATACATGTACAGCTGGGCACTGTACATGTATATAAAGAGCCCCCGCCATGTTATTGAGAAATTTGAGCGGGACAGAAGCCCGCCGCCGAGGGGGCGGAGCTTCTCCCTCAGCACTCACCAGCGCCATTTTTATCCACAGCGCCACTGAGAGGAAGCTCCCCGGACTCTCCCCTGCTTAACACACGGTGAAAGAAGGGTTTTAAAGTAGAGGGGGGGGGGCACATAATTGGCGCATATACATAACAAAAGCGCTACTGGGTAAACATACTGTGTTTTTTCATGGGTCATATAGCGCTGGGGTGTGTGCTGGCATACTTTCTCTCTGTCTCTCCAAAGGGCCTGGTGGGGAACCTGTCTCCAGAAAAGAGCTTCCGTGTGTGTGTGTGTGTGTGTGTGTGTGTGTCGGTACGCGTGTGTCGACATGTCTGAGATTGAAGGCTCACCTAAGGAGGAGGGGGAGTGTATGAATGTTAGGTCTCCGTCGGCAGTGCCGACACCTGCCTGGATGGATATGTGGAATGTTTTAAGTGCTAATGTTAATTTCTCTGACGTCCTAGTGGATGCTGGGAACTCCGTAGGGACCATGGGGAATAGACGGGCTCCGCAGGAGACTGGGCACTCTAAGAAAGAATTAGGACTACTGGTGTGCACTGGCTCCTCCCTCTATGCCCCTCCTCCAGACCTCAGTTAGAATCTGTGCCCGGCTCGAGCTGGTTGCACACTAGGGGCTCTCCTGAGTATTTATTAGGTTTTTTATTTTCAGTGAGATCTGCTGGCAACAGACTCACTGCTACGAGGGACTTAGGGGAGAGAAGCGAACCTACCTGCTTGCAGCTAGCTTGGGCTTCTAGGCTACTGGACACCATTAGCTCCAGAGGGATCGAACACAGGCCCAGCCTCGGTCGTCCGGTCCCGGAGCCGCGCCGCCGTCCCCCTTGCAGAGCCAGAAGCAAGAAGAACGTCCTGGAAATCGGCGGCTGAAGACTCCGGTCTTCATTAAGGTAGCGCACAGCACTGCAGCTGTGCGCCATTGCTCCCCATGCACACCACATACTCCGGTCACTGATGGGTGCAGGGCGCTGGGGGGGGCACCCTGGGCTGCAATTAGAGTACCTTAAATTGGCAAAACAACACATAATATAGTCTAATAAACTATATATGTGTAAAAATCCCCTGCCATAATATTAATAAAAGAGCGGGAGAAGCCCGCCGAAAAAGGGGCGGGGCTATCTCCCTCAGCACACTGGCGCCATTTCCTCTTCACAGCTCCGCTGGAAGACAGCTCCCCAGGCTCTCCCCTGCAGTTTCCAGGCTCAAAGGGTAAAAAAGAGAGGGGGGGCACTAAATTTAGGCGCAAAAATGTATTGTATAGCTGCTATAGGGAAAATCACTTTGTGTAGTGTAAATCCCTGTTTATATAGCGCTGTGGTGTGTGCTGGCATACTCTCTCTCTGTCTCCCCAAAGGACTTTGTGGGGTCCTGTCCTCAGTCAGAGCATTCCCTGTGTGTGTGCAGTGTGTCGGTACGGCTGTGTCGACATGTTTGATGAGGAGGCGTATGTGGAGGCGGAGCAGGTGCCGATAAATGTGGTCACCCCCTGCGTGGTCGACACCAGAGTGGATGGATATGTGGAAGGTATTAACCGACAGTGTCAACTACTTACATAAAAGGTTCGATGACATAACAGCTGTGGGACAGCCGGCTTCTCAGCCAGTGCCTGCCCAGGCGTCTCAAAGGCCATCAGGGGCTCAAAAACGCCCGCTACCTCAGATGGCAGACACAGATGTCGACACGGAGTCTGACTCCAGTGTCGACGATGACGAGACTAATGTACATTCCACTAGGGCCATCCGTTGCATGATTACGGCAATGAAAAATGTGTTGCACATTTCTGACATTAACCCAGGTACCACTAAAAAGGTTATTATGTTTGGGGAGAAAAAGCAACCAGTGGTTTTTCCCCCATCAGATGAGTTAAATGAAGTGTGTGAAGAAGCGTGGGTTTCCCCTGATAAAAAACTAGTGATTTCTAAAAAGTTACTAATGGCGTACCCTTTCCCGCCAGAGGACAGGGTACGTTGGGAGACATCCCCGAGGGTGGATAAAGCGCTCACACGCTTGTCAAAAAAGGTGGCACTACCGTCTCAGGATACGGCCGCCTTAAAGGAGCCTGCGGATAGGAAGCAGGAGGCTATCCTGAAGTCTGTATATACACACTCAGGTACTATACTGAGACCTGCTATTGCTTCAGCATGGATGTGCAGTGCTGCAGCAGCGTGGTCTGATTCCCTGTCTGATAACATTGATTCCCTTGACAGGGACACTATATTGCTAACCATAGAGCATATTAAAGACGTAGTCTTATATATGAGAGATGCACAGAGGGATATTTGCCAGCTGGCATCTAGAATAAATGCAATGTCCATTTCTGCCAGGAGAGTATTATGGACTCGGCAGTGGACAGGTGATGCGGATTCTAAAAGGCACATGGAGGTTTTGCCTTACAAGGGTGAGAAATTGTTTGGGGATGGTCTCTCGGACCTCGTTTCCACAGCGACAGCTGGGAAGTCGACATTTTTACCTCAGGTTCCCTCACAGCCAAAGAAAGCACCATATTATCAGGTACAGTCCTTTCGGCCCCAGAAAGGCAAGCGGGTTAAAGGCGCGTCCTTTCTGCCCAGAGGCAGGGGTAGAGGGAAAAAGCTGCACCATACAGCCAGTTCCCAAGAACAAAAATCCTCCCCTGCTTCCACTAAATCCACCGCATGACGCTGTGACTCCACTCGTGGAGCCAGGTGCGGTGGGGGCCCGTCTCCGGAACTTCAGCGACCGGTGGGTTCGCTCACAGGTGGATCCCTGGGTTCTACAAGTGGTATCTCAGGGATACAAGCTGGAATTCGAGACGTCTCCCCCTCGCCGTTACCTCAAATCAGCCTTGCCAGCTACTCCCCCGGACAGGGAGGTAGTGCTGGCGGCAATTCACAAGCTGTACCTCCAGCAGGTGATAATAAAAGTTCCCCTCCTTCAACAGGGACGGGGTTACTATTCCACAATGTTTGTGGTACCGAAACCAGATGGTTCGGTGAGACCCATTCTAAATTTGAAATCCTTGAACACTTATATAAGGAGGTTCAAGTTCAAAATGGAATCGCTCAGGGCGGTTATTGCAAGCCTGGAAGAAGGGGATTACATGGTATCACTGGACATCAAGGATGCTTACCTGCATGTCCCCATTTACCCACCTCACCAGGTGTACCTCCGTTTTGTGGTACAAGACTGCCATTACCAATTCCAGACGTTGCCGTTTGGTCTGTCCACGGCACCGAGGGTTTTTACCAAGGTAATGGCCGAAATGATGATACTCCTTCGAAAGAAGGGAGTTATAATTATCCCATACTTGGACGATCTCCTTATAAAGGCGAGGTCCAGGGAGCAGTTGTTGGTCGGAGTAGCACTATCTCAGGAAGTGCTACAGCAGCACGGCTGGATTCTGAATATTCCAAAGTCGCAGCTGGTTCCTACGACGCGTCTGCTGTTCCTGGGTATGATTCTGGACACAGAACAGAAGAAGGTGTTTCTCCCGGAGGAGAAGGCCAAGGAGTTGTCATCTCTGGTCAGAGACCTCCTGAAACCAAAACAGGTGTCGGTGCATCACTGCACGCGAGTCCTGGGAAAGGTGGTAGCTTCTTACGAGGCAATTCCATTCGGCAGGTTCCATGCAAGGATCTTTCAGTGGGATCTGTTAGACAAGTGGTCCGGATCGCATCTTCAGATGCATCGGCTGATCACCCTGTCCCCAAGGGCCAGGGTGTCTCTGCTGTGGTGGCTGCAGAGTGCTCATCTTCTAGAGGGCCGCAGATTCGGCATACAGGACTGGGTCCTGGTGACCACGGATGCGAGCCTCCGAGGTTGGGGGGGCAGTCACTCAGGGAAGAAACTTCCAAGGACAATGGTCGAGTCAGGAGGCTTCCCTACACATAAATATTCTGGAACTAAGGGCCATTTACAATGCCCTAAGTCAGGCAAGACCCCTGCTTCAAAACCAGCCGGTGCTGATTCAGTCAGACAACATCACGGCGGTCGCCCATGTAAACCGACAGGGCAGCACAAGAAGCAGGATGGCGATGGCAGAAGCCACAAGGATTCTCCGATGGGCGGAAAATCACGTGATAGCACTGTCAGCAGTGTTCATTCCGGGAGTGGACAACTGGGAAGCAGACTTCCTCAGCAGGCACGACCTCCACCCGGGAGAGTGGGGACTTCATCCAGAAGTCTTCCAACTGATTGTAAACCGTTGGGAAAGGCCACAGGTGGACATGATGGCGTCCCGCCTAAACAAAAAGCTAAAACGATATTGCGCCAGGTCAAGGGACCCTCAGGCAATAGCTGTGGACGCTCTAGTGACACCGTGGGTGTACCAGTCGGTTTATGTGTTCCCTCCTCTTCCTCTCATACCAAAGGTGCTGAGGATAATAAGAAAGAGAGGAGTAAGAACTATACTCATCGTTCCGGATTGGCCAAGAAGGACTTGGTACCCGGAACTACAAGAAATGATCTCAGAGGACCCTTGGCCTCTGCCTCTCAGACAGGACCTGCTACAGCAGGGGCCCTGTCTGTTCCAAGACTTACCGCGGCTGCGTTTGACGGCATGGCGGTTGAACGCCGGATCCTGATGGAAAAGGGCATTCCGGTTGAAGTCATTCCTACGCTGATAAAAGCTAGGAAGGATGTGACAGCAAAACATTATCACCGCATATGGCGAAAATATGTTGCTTGGTGTGAGGCTATGAAGGCCCCAACAGAAGAATTTCAGCTGGGTCGATTTCTGCACTTCCTACAGTCAGGAGTGACTATGGGCCTAAAATTGGGATCCATTAAAGTCCAGATTTCGGCCCTGTCTATTTTCTTTCAGAAAGAACTGGCTTCACTGCCTGAAGTTCAGACGTTTGTTAAGGGAGTGCTGCATATTCAGCCCCCTTTTGTGCCCTCAGTGGCACCTTGGGATCTCAACGTTGTGTTGGATTTCCTAAAATCACATTGGTTTGAGCCACTTCAGACCGTGGAGTTGAAATATCTCACGTGGAAAGTGGTCATGCTTTTGGCCTTGGCTTCGGCTAGGCGTGTGTCAGAATTGGCGGCTTTGTCATGTAAAAGCCCCTATCCGATCTTCCATATGGACAGAGCAGAATTGAGGACGCGTCCCCAATTCCTCCCTAAGGTGGTATCAGCGTTTCATTTGAACCAACCTATTGTGGTGCCTGCGGCTACTCGGGACTTGGAGGCCTCCAAGTTGCTGGACGTAGTCCGGGCCCTGAAAATCTATGTTTCCAGGACGGCTAGAGTCAGAAAGACTGACTCGCTGTTTATCCTGCATGCACCCAACAAGCTGGGTGCTCCTGCTTCTAAGCAGACTATTACTCGCTGGATCTGCTCCACAATTCAACTTGCACATTCTGCGGCTGGACTGCGCATCCTAAATCAGTAAAAGCCCATTCCACGAGGAAGGTGGGCTCTTTTTGGGAGGCTGCCCGAGGGGTCTCGGCTTTACAACTTTGCCGAGCTGCTACCTGGTCGGGATCAAACACGTTTGCAAAATTCTACAAGTTTGATACCCTGGCTGAGGAGGACCTTGAGTTTGCTCATTCGGTGCTGCAGAGTCATCCGCACTCTCCCTCCCGTTTGGGAGCTTTGGTATAATCCCCATGGTCCTTACGGAGTTCCCAGCATCCACTAGGACGTCAGAGAAAATAAGAATTTACTCACCGGTAATTCTATTTCTCGTAGTCCGTAGTGGATGCTGGGCGCCCATCCCAAGTGCGGATTGTCTGCAATACTTGTATATAGTTATTGCCTAACTAAAGGGTTATTGTTATGAGCCATCTGTTAGTGAGGCTCAGTTGTTATTCATACTGTTAACTGGGTATAGTATCACGAGTTATACGGTGTGATTGGTGTGGCTGGTATGAGTCTTACCCGGGATTCCAAATCCTTTCCTTGTTGTGTCAGCTCTTCCGGGCACAGTTTCCCTAACTGAGGTCTGGAGGAGGGGCATAGAGGGAGGAGCCAGTGCACACCAGTAGTCCTAATTCTTTCTTAGAGTGCCCAGTCTCCTGCGGAGCCCGTCTATTCCCCATGGTCCTTACGGAGTTCCCAGCATCCACTACGGACTACGAGAAATAGAATTACCGGTGAGTAAATTCTTATTTTATTGCACAAAAGATTAGACAAAGCTGAAGCTGGGGTACAGTCAGGGAGTCAAACCATGCCTGTCCCAATGTCGCCTGGACCTTCGGGGTCTCAGAAGCGCCCACTATCCCAAATAGTTGACACAGATACCGACACGGATTCAGACTCCAGTGTCGACTACGATGATGCAAAATTACAGCCAAAGGTGGCTAAATGTATTCGATATATGATTATCGCAATAAAAGATGTTTTGCATATCACTGAGGAACCCCCTCTCCCTGACACGAGGGTACACATGTATAAGGGAAAGAAACCTGAGGTCACCTTTCCCTCATCGCAGGAGCTGAACGAATTATGCGAAAAAGCGTGGGAAACTCCAGACAAAAAACTGCAGATTCCCAAAAGGATTCTAATAGCGTATCCTTTCCCGTCGCAGGACAGAATCCGGTGGGAATCCTCCCCTAGGGTAGACAAAGCTATGACGCGCTTATCAAAAAAGATAGCGCTTCCATCCCAAGATATGGCTACCCTCAAGGATCCTGCTGACCGCAAGCAGGAGGTTACCTTGAAGTCCATTTACACACATTCTGGTACGTTGCTCAGACCGGCTATTGCGTCGGCCTGGGTTTGTAGTGCTGTAGCAGCATGGACAGATTCCTTGTCAGTGGATATTGAGACCCTTCATAAGGATACCATTTTAATGACCCTAGGGCATATAAAAGATGCTGTCTTATATATGAGATATGCTCAAAGAGACATTAGTTTACTGGGTTCCAGGATAAGCGCTATGTCTATTTCTGCTAGGCGTATCTTATGGACCCGACAATGGTCAGGTGATGCTGACTCCAAGAGACATATGGAGTTGTTGCCTTACAAGGGTGAGGAATTGTTTGGAGAGGGCCTCTTGGACCCCGTCTCCACGGCTACGGCAGGTAAATCAAATTTTTTTATATATATTCCCTCACAATCTAAGAAAGCGCCTCATTATCAAATGCAGTCCTTTCCTTCCAATAAAAGCAAGAGAGTACGTGGATCGTCCTTTCTTGCCAGAGGTAAGGGCAGAGGGAAGAAGCTGCATAACACAGCTAGTTCCCAGGAACAGAAGTCCTCCCCGGCTTCTGCAAAATCCACTGCATGACGCTGGGGCTCCCCTGAGGGAGTCCGCCCCAGTGGGGGCACGTCTTCGACTGTTCAGCCACATCTGGGTTCACTCACAGGTGGATCCCTGGGCAATAGAAATTGTTTCCCAGGGTTACAAGCTGGAATTCGAAGAGGTGCCTCCTCGCCGGTTTTTCAAATCGGCCCTACCAACTTCCCCCCTGGAAAGGGAGATAGTGTTACATGCGATTCGCAAATTGTGTCTTCGACAAGTGGTGGTAGAGGTTCCCCTGCTTCAAAGAGGGAAGGGGTACTACTCAACTCTGTTTGTGGTCCCGAAACCGGACGGTTCGGTCAGACCCATTTTGTATTTAAAATCCCTGAACCTTTACTTAAAACGGTTTAAGTTCAAGATGGAATCGCTCAGAGCGGTCATCGCCAGCCTGGAAGGGGGAGATTTTATGGTATCTATGGACATAAAGGATGCATACCTGCATGTTCCCATATATCCTCCTCATCAGGCGTACCTGAGATTTGCGGTACAGGATTGTCATTACCAATTTCAGACGTTGCCGTTTGGGCTTTCCACGGCCCTGAGATTTTTCACCAAGGTAATGGCGGAAATGATGGTGCTCCTGCGCAAACAGGGTGTCACAATTATCCCGTACTTGGACGATCTCATAAAAGCGAGATCACAGGAGAAGTTGCTGAACAGCGTATCACTTTCACTGACTGTGTTACAGCGATGCGGCTGGATTATCAATATTCCAAAGTCGCAGCTGAATCCTACAACTCGTCTGCCCTTCTTGGGCATGATTCTGGACACAGACCAGAAGAGGATTTTTCTTCCGACAGAAAAAACGCAGGAACTCATGACTCTAGTCATGAACCTGTTGAAGCCAAAACAAGTTTCAATACGTTATTGCACTCAAGTCCTGGGAAAAATGGTGGCGACATACGAAGCCATTCCCTACGGCAGATTCCATGCAAGGACATTCCAATGGGACCTATTGGACAAATGGTCCGGGTCACATCTGCAAATGCATCAGCGGATCACCCTGTCCCCCACGGCCAGAGTATCTCTCCTGTGGTGGCTGAAAAGTGCTCACCTTCTAGAGGGCAGGTTCGGCATTCAGGACTGGATCCTGGTGACCACGGACGCGAGCCTCCGAGGTTGGGGAGCAGTCACACAGGGAAGAAATTTCCAAGGCCTTTGGTCAAGTCAAGAGACTTGTCTTCACATCAACATCCTGGAACTAAGGGCCATATACAACGCGCTACGTCAAGCGGAGATCTTACTTCGCGATCGACCAGTTCTGATCCAGTCAGACAACGTTACCGCAGTAGCTCATGTAAACCGCCAAGGCGGCACAAAAAGCAGGGTGGCAATGGCGGAAGCCACCAGAATTCTTTGCTGGGTGGAGAATCATGTAAGCGCTCTGTCAGCAGTGTTCATTCCGGGAGTGGACAACTGGGAAGCAGACTTCCTCAGCAGACACGACCTGCATCCGGCAGAGTGGGGACTTCATCAAGAAGTCTTCGCGCAGATTGCAAGTCGGTGGGGACTGCCCCAAATAGACATGATGGCGTCCCGTCTCAACAAAAAGCTAAAAAGGTATTGCGCCAGGTCAAGAGACCCTCAGGCGGTAGCTGTGGACGCCCTAGTGACACCGTGGGTGTTCCAGTCGGTCTGTGTTTCCTCCTCTTCCTCTCATACCCAAGGTGTTGAGGATAATAAGGAAAAGAGGAGTGAGAACAATACTCATTGTTCCGGATTGGCCACGAAGGACCTGGTATCCGGATCTGCAGGAAATGCTCACAGAAGATCCGTGGCCTCTTCCTCTAAGGCAGGACCTGTTACAACAAGGTCCCTGTCTGTTCCAAGACTTACCGCGGCTGCGTTTGACGGCATGGCGGTTGAACGCCGGATCCTAGCGGAAAAAGGTATTCCGGATGAGGTTATTCCTACGTTAATAAAGGCTAGGAAGGACGTGACATCTAAACATTATCACCGAATATGGCGTAAATATGTTTCTTGATGTGAGGCCAGGAATGCTCCTACGGAAGAATTCCATCTAGGCCATTTTCTTCACTTCCTACAAACTGGGGTGAATTTGGGCCTAAAATTAGGCTCCATTAAAGTTCAGATTTCGGCCTTATCCATTTTCTTTCAAAAGGAATTGGCCTCTTTACTGTTAGGCGCCGGGGTCCGCTCGTCTGTGCGGCCCGGCGCCTAGCAACCAGGGACGCCGTGCGCGTACAGCCGCCGGCTCCCTGGTAACGCTGGACGCCGGGCGCACGGAGCCGCTCAGACCCTAGCAACGGGGACGCCACGTTCGGGCCGCGTTCCCCGTTGCTGGGTCTTTTCTAATTTGTATTAATGGTGTGCTGGCCGTGCAGCATGCAAGCTGCACGGCATTACTTGTGATTACCCAGTCTGGCTCCTGATTGGGGAGCTCACAGTTATAAGCACCCTTTGGACTTCTCACAGACGCCGGTGATAGCTTCCTGTTTGCCTGTGTTAGTTACAGAGAGTTTCCAGTCCTGCTCAATCCGGTTGTTCCTGTCCTCAGTGATCCTGTACTCGGAAGTTTGTCATCTATTCCTGGAGTCTGACCGAGCACCTTTAACATCCTGTGGTGTTCGTGAGTCACGGCGTAGCCGTGTGTTGCGGCTTGACCGCTTACTGTTTATTATTTTGTATCTTTGTGTTCTGGAGCTTTTGCGGAGGATTCCGCTCTCCCTGGTCCACTCTGGTATCCAGCGGTGCTGGATAGGAGTGACGGATCAGTGGATCTTTGGTTGTCCTTTTCCCTGGCGGCTAGTCCGCACATAGTTGGTTAAGTTAGTTAGCTTGTAACCCCTGGCCTGGTTGCTTACTCAGAGGGCCCCTTGTTATCACCCTGTCTCGGATTTCCCTTTGTCTCCCATTAAGACCTGAGGGGGCATCGGGGTTGGGCAGACATAATCCGCCCTTCGAACGCGGCTGCCATGGGCTCAAGCAACCATAGTCTCGCAGGGGATTTCTGATAACACGGGCGAGACAACGGAGTTAGGGCGCCAGGGGTTACTAGGCTCTCCTGCTCCCACAACCAGTATATCTTTCCAGTACTCAGACCCCTGCCATAAGATCTCCTCTGGTCTGGAGTACGGGAATCATAACATTATCACCGGCCAGACTAAAATTTAAAATTAACAGGAGTTAATTTTTCCCTTGTTCAGTTGGGAGATTTGTCGGCCTCATGAATCCCACCGGTGTCGGGCCAAATCCTGGCCAGCTTCTAGTTAGCCAGATTCAAGAACTTACTCAGATGGTTCAGGATCTGTCCCTTCGGGTGAGGTCACAGGAAGATCTGTTACGGACTTCCCCAAGGGTCATTCCTGAACCAAAAATGCATCTGCCTGACCGTTTTTCTGGGGATAGAAAACAGTTTTTTAATTTTAAAGAGTCTTGTAAACTTTATTTTCGTTTGAGACCAGTCTCCTCAGGTACGGCGGCTCAGCGGGTTGGAATTATTATTTCTCTGCTTCAGGGGGATCCTCAGACCTGGGCTTTTGGTTTAAAGACAGACGATCCGGCTTTATTTTCTGTAGACGCCTTTCTGAAGTCTTTAGGACTGTTATATGACGACCCTGATAGAGAGGCATCCGCCGAGACTCAGTTGCGTGCTCTCAGACAGGGTAGGAATCCCGCAGAGAATTATTGTACGGAGTTTCGCCGTTGGTCGAATGACTGTGGATGGAATGACCCAGCCCTGCGCAGTCAGTTTCGCCTCGGCTTATCTGAGTCTATAAAAGACAGTCTCCTTCAGTATCCCGCTCCTGAGACTCTCGATAAACTCATGGAGCTCTCTATTAAGATTGATCGTCGGCTCAGAGAGCGGAGGGCTGAAAAAGGAGCATCTGTCGGGTCAACTCCTTGTGTTTTTTCCATCCCTGGGGACATAGAGGAGCCTATGCAGATAGGTCTCTCCAAACTGTCTCCTGAAGAAAGAACCAGAAGGCAAAATTCTGGTCTTTGTTTATACTGTGGAGGTAAGGGACATTTTGCCCGTAGTTGTCCGAACAAGTCGGGAAACGTCTCGACCAAGTGAATTGTGAGGGGGTTCACTTTGGTCTGCAGCTTATCTCCTCAAATAATTCACTGTTAGTCCCAGCTAAAGTTTCCTTTGGCAGCCTCTGTTCCTCGGTCTCTGTTTTTGTGGACAGTGGAGCTGCAGGGAACTTTATGGAATTAACATGGGCCAAGACCTTAGGTATTCCTCAGTTAGCCTTGGGTAGGTGTATCACCATGCATGGTTTAGATGGGAGTCCCTTGTCCAATGGGGTTATTTCTCTCTGTACACCTCCTGTTCTACTCTCGGTAGGAGCTCTGCATTCTGAAAAAATTGAGTTTTTCCTCACCCATTGCCCAGCAGTTCCAGTGGTTCTGGGTCACCCTTGGCTGGCCTTTCATAATCCCATCATTGATTGGCAGTCGGGGGAGATCTCACAATGGGGTACCATCTGTAATAAAGAATGTATTACGATTCCCATCAGAATAGCTGCTGCCATTCCCGCACCCATTCCTGTGGAATACCAGGATTTTGTTGATGTTTTTTCCAAGGGCAATGCGGATATTCTGCCTCCCCATAGGCCTTATGATTGTGCTATTGAGCTAATTCCTGGTGCCACTTTGCCTAAGGGAAGGTTATATGCATTGTCCGGACCTGAAACCGTGGCCATGAATGAGTATGTTAAAGAAAGCCTAGGGAAAGGATTTATCAGGCCATCTAAATCCCCTTTAAGTGCAGGCTTCTTTTTCGTAGAGAAGAAGGATGGTTCACTCAGACCCTGCATTGACTTTAGAGCCTTGAATAAAATCTCAGTAAAAAATACTTACCCTCTGCCACTGATCTCTGTCCTCTTTGATCAGCTACGTTCGGCTGTGATTTTTTCTAAGATTGACCTGAGAGGAGCATATAACCTCATCAGAATCAAGTCAGGGGATGAGTGGAAAACGGCATTCAGTACTCAGTCAGGCCACTATGAGTATCTGGTTATGCCATTCGGCCTGTCTAATGCTCCGGCAGTTTTCCAGGATCTCATTAACGATGTGCTCCGTGAATTTCTTGGAAAATTCGTTGTAGTCTACTTAGACGATATTTTGATTTATTCTGACTCTGTAGAACAACATGTTACCCAGGTGCGTCAGGTTCTAAAAAAATTACGTGAAAATCACCTATATGCCAAGCTGGAGAAGTGTGAATTTCATGTCACGGAGGTATCCTTTTTAGGATACATTATTTCCCCTCGGGGATTCCGTATGGAACCAAAAAAGCTCCAAGCCATCCTCAGTTGGGCGCAACCCACCAACTTAAAAGCAATTCAGCGCTTTTTAGGGTTTGCGAACTACTATAGAAGATTTATTCACTCTTTCTCTGACCTAGTTGCTCCCATTGTGGCACTGACTAAAAAGGGAGCAGATCCTACCAATTGGTCACGTGAAGCTGAGTTATCTTTTCAGGCCTTGAAACAAGCCTTTGTCTCAGCCCCTGTCCTCAGACACCCCAACCCAGAATTGCCTTTCATTGTTGAGGTTGATGCCTCAGAGGTTGGAGTAGGGGCTATCCTGTCTCAGAAGGATCCGGATTCCCTTGAATTACATCCTTGTGCCTTTATGTCCAGGAAATTCTCTTCTGCTGAATCCAACTACGATGTTGGTAACCGGGAATTGCTGGCTATTAAATGGGCTTTCGAGGAGTGGAGGCATTGGCTTGAGGGAGCGACTCATATCATTTCAGTTTTGACTGATCACAAAAATCTTCAATACATTGAATCAGCTAAACGACTGAATGCCCGGCAGGCTCGTTGGGCTTTATTTTTTACTCGTTTCAAATTTATTATCACCTTCAGGCCAGGTTCCAAGAATACCAAGGCAGATGCCCTGTCACGCAGTTTTCTTCCAGTTCAAGACAACAGTCCTGTTACTCCCATACTTCCGTCTTCAGTCATTCGGGCAGGCCTCACACAGGATTTATTTACCCAGTTAAAGCTGCTTCAACATCAAGCTCCTGGAAATACTCCTGCTGGTCGTCTTTTTGTCCCTGAGTTTTTGAGAGCAACTGTTTTGACGGAGCTTCATGATAGCAAAGTTGCCGGGCATCCGGGAATCGCTAAGACTTTGGAATTAGTCTCCCGCTCAGTATGGTGGCCTGGTCTTTCCAAAGACATTAAAGAGTTTGTTTTTTCGTGTCAGGTCTGTGCACAGCATAAAGTTCCCCGTTCTTTGCCTATCGGTCAGCTTATGCCCTTGAATGTTCCTCTTAGGCCATGGTCTCATATCTCCATGGATTTTGTGGTGGACCTCCCTCTGTCAGCCGGATGCCGCGTCATATGGGTGGTAGTGGACCGTTTTAGCAAAATGGCCCATTTCATTGCTCTTCCCCGATTGCCATCTGCCCAGGGATTGGCAGTCTTGTTCCTCCGCCATGTTTTCAGACTCCATGGGTTACCCACTGATATTGTTTCTGATCGGGGTCCACAATTCATTGCACAGTTTTGGAAATCTTTTTGTGTCTCATTGAAGATGAAATTATCTTTAACGTCAGGCTACCATCCCCAATCCAACGGGCAGACTGAGCGAGTTAATCAATCACTAAAACAATATTTGCGTTTGTACTCGGCCAAACTCCAAAATGACTGGTCTGAGTTTCTTCCATTGGCGGAGTTCGCTTACAATAATGCCTGTCATTCCTCCACCAATGTGTCTCCATTTTTTGCAGTTTTTGGTTTTCACCCCAGAGCTAATTCCTTTTTTCAACATTCCTCTGTCTCCTCACTGACCTTGACCTCTCATCTTAGGCTCATTTGGAGAAAAGTGCACCTGGCTCTCAGAAAAGCGGCATTTCAGGAAAAGAGATTTTCTGACAGGCTCCGGCGGCCGTGCACTTTTAAAGTAGGAGATAGGGTATGGTTGTCGACTCGCAACATTAAACTTCGACAAACCTCAGCCAGATTGGGTCCTAAATTTATTGGACCATTTCACATTATCAAAAAAGTCAATCCAGTTGCCTTCCGGTTACGTTTACCAAAAACTTTACGGATTGGAAATACTTTCCATTGCTCATTGCTGAAACCATTTGTCTCGTCCAGTAGATTTCCTCGTAAGATATCTCAGGGGAGATCACCAATAGATGTACAGGGTCAGCAGGAGTTCTTGGTGGAGAAGGTTCTCGATTCCAAGTTGTCCCGGGGTCGGCTTTATTTTTTGGTGCATTGGAGAGGTTATGGTCCAGAAGAAAGGTCTTGGGTCCTGGATAAGGATCTCCATGCCCCGAGGCTCAAGAGGGCATTTTTTCGAGAATTTCCCCAGAAACCTGGCTTTAGGGGTTCCTTGACCCCTCCTCAAGGGGGGGGTACTGTTAGGCGCCGGGGTCCGCTCGTCTGTGCGGCCCGGCGCCTAGCAACCAGGGACGCCGTGCGCGTACAGCCGCCGGCTCCCTGGCAACGCTGGACGCCGGGCGCACGGAGCCGCTCAGACCCTAGCAACGGGGACGCCACGTTCGGGCCGCGTTCCCCGTTGCTGGGTCTTTTCTAATTTGTATTAATGGTGTGCTGGCCGTGCAGCATGCAAGCTGCACGGCATTACTTGTGATTACCCAGTCTGGCTCCTGATTGGGGAGCTCACAGTTATAAGCACCCTTTGGACTTCTCACAGACGCCGGTGATAGCTTCCTGTTTGCCTGTGTTAGTTACAGAGAGTTTCCAGTCCTGCTCAATCCGGTTGTTCCTGTCCTCAGTGATCCTGTACTCGGAAGTTTGTCATCTATTCCTGGAGTCTGACCGAGCACCTTTAACATCCTGTGGTGTTCGTGAGTCACGGCGTAGCCGTGTGTTGCGGCTTGACCGCTTACTGTTTATTATTTTGTATCTTTGTGTTCTGGAGCTTTTGCGGAGGATTCCGCTCTCCCTGGTCCACTCTGGTATCCAGCGGTGCTGGATAGGAGTGACGGATCAGTGGATCTTTGGTTGTCCTTTTCCCTGGCGGCTAGTCCGCACATACTTCTTTGGTTAAGTTAGTTAGCTTGTAACCCCTGGCCTGGTTGCTTACTCAGAGGGCCCCTTGTTATCACCCTCTCTCGGATTTCCCTTTGTCTCCCATTAAGACCTGAGGGGGCATCGGGGTTGGGCAGACATAATCCGCCCTTCGAACGCGGCTGCCATGGGCTCAAGCAACCATAGTCTCGCAGGGGATTTCTGATAACACGGGCGAGACAACGGAGTTAGGGCGCCAGGGGTTACTAGGCTCTCCTGCTCCCACAACCAGTATATCTTTCCAGTACTCAGACCCCTGCCATAAGATCTCCTCTGGTCTGGAGTACGGGAATCATAACATTTACCTGAAGTACAGACTTTGTGAAGGGAGTACCGCATATTCAGCCTCCTTTTGTACCTCCGGTGGCGCCTTGGGACCTTAACGTGGTGTTAAGTTTCCTTAAGTCACATTGGTTTGAACCACTTAAAACAGTGGAGTTGAAATATCTCACTTCGAAGGTGGTCATGTTGTTAGCCTTGGCTTCGGCTAGGCGAGTTTCGGAATTGGCGGCTTTATCACATAAAAGCCCATATCTGGTTTTCCATATGGATAGAGCGGAATTGCGGACCCGTCCTCAATTCCTACCTAAGGTGGTCTCATCCTTTCATATGAACCAACCTATTGTTGTGCCTGTGGCTACACGTGACTTGGAGGATACCGAGTCCCTGGATGTGGTCAGGGCTTTGAAAATTTACGTGGCCAGAACGGCTAGGATCAGAAAAACAGAAGCACTGTTTGTCCTGTATGCAGCCAACAAGGTTGGTGGCCTTGCTTCAAAGCAGACTATTGCTCGCTGGATCTGTAACACGATTCAGCAGGCGCATTCTACGGCAGGATTGCCGTTACCGAAATTGGTTAAGGCCCATTCCACTAGGAAGGTGGGCTCGTCTTGGGCGGCTGCCCGAGGGGTCTCGTCACTACAGCTGTGCCGAGTAGCTACTTGGTCGGGGTCAAACACCTTTGCAAAGATCTATAAGTTTGATACCCTGGCTGAGGAGGACCTCCTGCTTGCTCAATCGGTGCTGCAGAGTCATCCGCACTCTCCCGCCCGTTTGGGAGCTATGGTATAATCCCCATGGTCCTTACGGAGTCCCCAGCATCCTCCTAGGACGTTAGAGAAAATAAGATTTTAAACCTACCGGTAAATCTTTTTCTCGTAGTCCGTAGAGGATGCTGGGCGCCCGTCCCAAGTGCGGACTACTTCTGCAAGACTTGTATATAGTTATTGCTTACATAAGGGTTATGTTATAGTTTCATCGGTTTTGGACCGATGATATGTTGTTTTTTCATACTGTTAACTAAATAGTATACCACAAGTTATACGGTGTGATTGGTGTGGCTGGTATGAATCTTACCCTTGGATTAACTAAAATCCTTTCCTCGTACTGTCCGTCTCCTCTGGGCACAGTTTCTCTAACTGAGGTCTGGAGGAGGGGCATAGAGGGAGGAGCCAGTGCACACCCAGAGTCAAAGTCTTTCTTAAAGTGCCCATGTCTCCTGCGGAGCCCGTCTATCCCCATGGTCCTTACGGAGTCCCCAGCATCCTCTATGGACTACGAGAAAAAGATTTACTGGTAGGCTTAAAATCTTATTTGCGCACATGCGCAGGAATCTCTTACAGCCTCCTTGGTTTCTCCATCGCACCACCACTGACCCACTAGTGCCCCCTCCGGGGACAGACATAACTACAGATCTGACACTTCATTTACCTGTGTATGGTTTACTTCCATGTATTGCTTATGTTACAATTTGTAACCTATGTACTGCACCCAAGATGGCTGCCTCACATGGTACTCTTATAGATAGGATGAATAATGCATGGATATGAGGATTTTGTAACAATCCTGCATCTTGCTCCAATGTAACCTATGTTTTGCGCCCAAGATAACTGCCTTGCCTGGTACCTTTGTGGATAGAACAACTAATCCTTGGAATTATCCAAAATGGCGTTCATTGTTTCTACCCCGGGTAACAAGAATACTAGTTTCAGCCCTGACAGCGGTTAAGTTAAGTAGAGCTGGAGAGATTATACACTGGCACAATGTTAACAAGGGAAGAATTAATAAAATCCCCCAAATTAGCAGGGAACTGCTGAAACAAAATCATACTCTTTAACAGTAACTGTTATGCTTTGTAGTTGCAAATTTACAAATAATGCCAACAGTAGTTTATGCAAATTGAATCCACTAATCCCTGGAAAATAATGCTAAAGGAGTTATTCACTTTAACGATACTTTGAGTAAAAAAAAAAAAAAAGTGATAAATATGCTTGCTGATACTTCCATCTGTAAATCCCATGTTTTAGGCAAGACTGGCTCCAGTCTAACAATGTAGTGAACACACATTATAAATTGAGCTTTTTCCGTGTTGATTATGCAGAATCAGCTTTATTGGCCAAGTATACACAACATATACAAATAATTCAGTTTCAATATGCGACATCTCCCCAAAAGACACATGGAAAAAAAGGGGGGAAAAAACACATTAGACATAAAAACATATATACATAATTACAATTCAGTGTAGTCTACAACCCCAATAAACCTATCTATCTCGGTTATTCAGAAATGTAATAGTCTGAGGAAGAAACTATTCCTGTGCCTTGTGATCCGCACAAGCCGCGATCTGTAACGTCTGCCAGACGGCAATAATTTAAACATCATGGTGTTGCCATATAGGCAATTACATAAACAAATATCATTTAGTAGGTACCAGAATTAGAGCAAATTATTTAAATTAAAATATGATTTATGACCCAATGTGATTTTAACAAGTTAAGAGTGTATATATATATATATAGTTTCGTAAGGTATAACTTAAATAAATTTTAATGTATTAGTCTTATGTTTTGAGAATTTAGTAGCATGTATATATTTGTGTTTTACTGCAAGATTATGGATCATTATGTAAGAGGTTTTCACTGTGTAAGCCATATAGCCAGAAAACACTATACATTGAACATCACACAAATGTACCCCCTCCATAAAAGTTTATTCTGTCTAATTCACCAAACACCCCCTATATAATATGAATCCCACATTTCACGATAAGTCTCAGGCTTGCGTAATGCAATAGAGGGCGTTTTTCCCTCCTGTGCCATTTTTCATATCTGTATTAATCAAAGGATCAGTGTCTGGTCTGTGCTATACCAAGTACAATTTAAAGTAAGCACATTATGCCTGACTAAATCATAAAGTTTGCATGCATGGCATATGATAGAGGGTTGTAGAAGAGGGGGGAGGCTGTGTAAGTACTGTACTGTGTACACAGTAAGCGCTAGGTAGTTGTATTATATCTACCTCAGTAAGCACTGTGTATGGGTTGGCTCCAATCTGTGTCCCTCTGTGGCATACTTGGGAGGAAACTGTGTCTGACATTGATTTCCCTGTGTGTGGGTGTTTGCTGTCTCACATAGCCATGTCTAGGGACTCTGTGTCATATGCTGCAGGGGATATTTCCTCTCAGGAGGAATCCCTTCCATGTACATAGGAATGTAATGTCTTGTCTCAGATCCCAATTAATGAGCCTGAGAGGTTGTCCTCTATTTTGCACACCTTAATTAGGTAGTGAGGTGCTACTCTGCTTGAGACTTAGTAAAGTGTACAGAGGGAAAAGGTAGCAGGTGCACTATCTCACACTAGCTCAACCTGTAGTAACCAGAGGCACTTAGCATATTCTTGGCCAGGGCTATGAGCTTACCCACCGCATCAAGGTAGCCTCTCATTGGGTAAGTCCCTAACACTAACTATAGGGGTTCAGGTCCGGGGGGCAGGACACCTCAGAGCCACCCAGCCAGACAACCCCAGGGCATCGCAGGAGTGATAAAAATATAGGGTTAAAGAGGTAGGAGCAGCTGTTGCTGCATGTGTGAATAATGTGAGGAGTAAAAGAAAATTATGTGAAGGTGTTACATATATATAAAACAAACTATAAGTGCCATGGAGTGATGAAATAGTGTTAAATTGCGATGCCCCAGGGACACCCAGCCACGCAGAGGCGGAACTACCGTCAGGGCAAGCAGTGCGTTGCACTGGTGCCCGCCTCTGTCCAGGGGCCCAAGCATGTAATGAGTGAAACTGACTCATTACATGCCGCTGTGCGCTGCGGGCAATCGCTGCCCGCAGCGCACAGCCGCCCACAGAGGAGAAGAGCAGCGGCACGGACGGGGGAAGGAGGAGGACTGAGGTGAAGGGGGGAGCCGCAGCAGCGCTTTGTTACTGGTGGAGGCGCTGCTGCTGCTGCCCCTCTGCTTCACTATAGGCTGTCTTCCGAGAACAGCCTATAGTGAAGCAGGGGGGCAGCAGCAGCAGCGCCTCCACCAATAACACAGCGCTGCTGCGGCTCCCTCGTCTACTGCCCGGGAATCGTCAAGCTGCACGAGGAGCCTGAGCCAGCGGAGAGGGTAAGTATGATTCTACTTTCTTTCTTTCTCTTTATTTCTTTCTTTCTTTCTGTCTCTTTCTTTCTTTCTTTCTTCTCTTTCTTTCTTTCTTTCTTTCTTTCTTTCTGTCTCTTTCTTTCTTTATTTGTTGGGACTGGCTGCCGCTATGTGTAAAAATGGGGGACTGCCTACTGCAATGTGTAAAAAGGGTGGACTGCCTGCTGCTATGTGTAAAAATGGGGGACTGCCTGCCGCAATGTGTAAAAAGGGGGGACTGCCTGCCGCAATGTGTAAAAATGGGGAATCTGCCTGCCGCAATGTGTAAAAATGGGGAATCTGCCTGCCGCTATGTGTAAAAAGGGAGAATCTGCCTGCCGTAATGTGTAACAAGGGCACGCTGTCTGCCGTAATGTGTAACAAGGGCACGCTGTCTGCCGTAATGTGTAACAAGGGCACGCTGTCTGCCGTAATGTGTAACACGGGCACGCTGTCTGCCATAACGTGTAAAAAGTGTACGTTGTCTGCCGTTATGTGTAAAAAGTGTACGCTGTCTGCCGTAATGTGTAAAAAGGGGACGCTGTCTGCGTAATGTGTAAAAAGGGGGACGCTGTCTGCCGTTATGTGTAAAAAGTGTACGCTGTCTGCCGCTATGTTTAACAAGGGCACGCTGTCTGCCGTTATGTGTAAAAAGTGTACGCTGTCTGCCGTAATGTGTAAAAAGTGCACGCTGTCTGCCGCTATGTGTAACAAGGGCACGCTGTCTGCCGTTATGTGTAAAAAGGGGACGCTGTCTGCCGTAATGTATAAAAAGGGGGACGCTGTCTGCCGTAATGTGTAAAAAGGGGACGCTGTCTGCCGTAATGTGTAAAAAGAGGAATCTGTTCGCTGTAAGGTGTAAAAGGGTCTCTACCTGGTGTAGTGGTGCTACTGTGCGGCGTAATTTGAAGAATGGAGACTACTGTGCACCGTTTTAGGAATTGGTATTATTTTGTGGCCACACCCCTTCCCCGCGAAGCCACGCCACTATGTATTTTTGCGCGCGCCTACGGCGCGCACTGCCCCTGTTTTGCATGCAGGGTTGGGGCTCCGATGCCGTTTCTTGCACACAGTGCTAAAATGTCTAGTTACGGCACTGCTGCTAGGTATCCATTTCTCTGGCCCTGAGCAGGTCCCCCTCACCAGATCCTCTCAAGGGGTGAGGGGGTGGACTTGGATGGGATGGGGGGGGCCCAAAGCATTTTGTCGCACCTGGGCCCACCGCTTGCTAGTTCCGCCACTGCAGCCACGGCAGGCACAGGGAGCCCCGCACCCCAGAGAATTCCCCCCATTATGGACTGCCATATTAAACAAAATGTAGGAGTCTTACCTTAGTGTGCTCATTCCAAATGTAAAGGCTAGAGTGTTGGACTATTTAAAATCAGAGGGGTGGGTGGGGCAGGGTGCTAAATTAGGGTGAAGGTGTCTCCTACCTTCAAAAATGTATGAATACATCAGTTACAGAGGGAAAATAAGAATTTACTCACCGGTAATTCTATTTCTCGTAGTCCGTAGTGGATGCTGGGTACTCCGTAAGGACCATGGGGTATAGACGGGCTCCGCAGGAGACTGGGCACTCTTAAAAGAAAGATTAGGTACTATATCTGGTGTGCACTGGCTCCTCCCTCTATGCCCCTCCTCCAGACCTCAGTTAGGGAAACTGTGCCCGGAAGAGCTGACATTACTAGGAAAGGATTTGGAATCCAGGGTAAGACTCATACCAGCCACACCAATCACACCGTACAACTCGTGATAACTATACCCAGTTAACAGTATGAACAATAACTGAGCCTCTCTCAACAGATGGCTCATACAATAACCCTTTAGTTAAGCAATAACTATATACATGTATTGCAGAGAGTCCGCACTTGGGACGGGCTCCCAGCATCCACTACGGACTACGAGAAATAGAATTACCGGTGAGTAAATTCTTATTTTCTCTGACGTCCTAGTGGATGCTGGGTACTCCGTAAGGACCATGGGGATTATACCAAAGCTCCCAAACGGGCGGGAGAGTGCGGATGACTCTGAAGCACCGAATGAGCAAACTCAAGGTCCTCCTCAGCCAGGGTATCAAACTTGTAGAATGTTGCAAACGTGTTTGAACCCGACCAAGTAGCAGCTCGGCAAAGTTGTAAGCCGAGACCCCTCGGGCAGCCACCCAAGAAGAGCCCACCTTCCTCGTGGAATGGGCTTTTACTAATTTAGGATGCGGCAGTCCAGCCGCAGAATGTGCAAGCTGAATCGTGCTACAGATCCAACGAGCAATAGTCTGCTTTGAAGCAGGAGCACCCAGCTTGTTGGGTGCATGCAGGATAAATAGCGAGTCAGTTTTTCTGACTCTAGCCGTCCTGGAAACATAAAGTTTCAGGGCCCGGACTACGTCCAGCAGCTTGGAATCCTCCAAGTCCCTAGTAGCCGCAGGCACCACAATAGGTTGGTTCAAATGAAACGATGATACCACCTTAGGGAGAAATTGGGGACGAGTCCTCCATTCTGCCCTTTCCATATGGAATATCAGATATGGGCTTTCTCTATCGTCCTAAGTGGATGCTGGGGACTCCGTAAGGACCATGGGGAATAGCGGCTCCGCAGGAGACTGGGCACAAAAGTAAAGCTTTAGAACTACCTGGTGTGCACTGGCTCCTCCCCCCATGACCCTCCTCCAAGCCTCAGTTAGATTTTTGTGCCCGAACGAGAAGGGTGCACACTAGGTGGCTCTCCTGAGCTGCTTAGTGAAAAGTTTAGTTTTAGGTTTTTTATTTTCAGTGAGACCTGCTGGCAACAGGCTCACTGCATCGAGGGACTAAGGGGAGAAGAAGCGAACTCACCTGCGTGCAGAGTGGATTGGGCTTCTTAGGCTACTGGACATTAGCTCCAGAGGGACGATCACAGGCCCAGCCATGGATGGGTCCCAGAGCCGCGCCGCCGACCCCCTTACAGAGCCAGAAGACAGAAGAGGTCCGGAAAATCGGCGGCAGAAGACGTCCTGTCTTCAACAAGGTAGCGCACAGCACTGCAGCTGTGCGCCATTGCTCTCAGCACACTTCACACTCCGGTCACTGGGGGTGCAGGGCGCTGGGGGGGGGGCGCCCTGAGTCGCAATATAAAACACCTTGGATGGCAAAAAATGCATCACATATAGCTCCTGGGCTATATGGATGAATTTAACCCCTGCCAGAATACATAGAAAAACGGGAGATAAGGCCGCCGATAAGGGGGCGGAGCCTATCTCCTCAGCACACTGGAGCCATTTTCCCTCACAGCTCCGTTGGAGGGAAGCTCCCTGGCTCTCCCCTGCAGTCACTACACTACAGAAAGGGTTAAAAAAGAGAAGGGGGCACTAATTACGCGCAGTATTAAAGATACAGCAGCTATAAGGGGAAAAACACTTATATAAGGTTATCCCTGTATATATATAGCGCTCTGGTGTGTGCTGGCAAACTCTCCCTCTGTCTCCCCAAAGGGCTAGTGGGGTCCTGTCCTCTATCAGAGCATTCCCTGTGTGTGTGCTGTATGTCGGTACGTTTGTGTCGACATGTATGAGGAGAAAAATGATGTGGAGACGGAGCAGATTGCCTGTAATAGTGATGTCACCCCCTAGGGGGTCGACACCTGAGTGGATGAACTGTTGGAAGGAATTACGTAACAGTGTCAGCTCTGTATAAAAGACAGTGGTTGACATGAGACAGCCGGCTACTCAGCTTGTGCCTGTCCAGACGTCTCATAGGCCGTCAGGGGCTCTAAAGCGCCCGTTACCTCAGATGGCAGATATAGACGCCGACACGGATACTGACTCCAGTGTCGACGGTGAAGAGACAAATGTGACTTCCAGTAGGGCCACACGTTACATGATTGAGGCAATGAAAAATGTTTTACACATTTCTGATAATACGAGTACCACCAAAAAGGGGTATTATGTTCGGTGAGGAAAAACTACCTGTAGTTTTCCTGAATCTGAGAAATTAAATGAGGTGTGTGATGATGCGTGGTTTTCCCCCGATAACAACTGATAATTTCTAAAATGTTATTGGCATTATATCCTTTCCCGCCAGAGGTTAGGGTGCGTTGGGAAACACCCCCTAGGGTGGATAAAGCGCTCACACGCTTGTAAGAACAAGGGCTCTACCCTCTCCTGAGATGGCTGCCCTTAAGGATCCTGCTGATAGAAAGCAGGAGGGCATCCTAAAAGGTATTTACACACATACTGGTGTTATACTGCGACCAGCAATCGCCTCAGCCTGGATGTGCAGTGCTGGGTTGGCGTGGTCGGATTCCCTGACTGAAAATATTGATACCCTAGATAGGGACAGTATATTATTGCCAATAGAGCATTTAAAAGATGCATTTCTATATATGCGTGATGCACAGCGGAATATTTGCCGACTGGCATCAAGTCTAAGTGCGTTGTCCATTTCTACCAGTAGAGGGTTATGGACACGACAGTGGTCAGGTGATGCGGATTCCAAACGGCATTTGGAAGAATTGCCTTATTAAGGGGAGGAGTTATTTGGGGTCGGTCTTTCAGACCTGGTGGCCACGGCAACAGCTGGGAAATCCACGTTTGTACCCCAGGTCGCCTCTCAACATGAGAAGACGCCGTATTATCAGGCGCAGTCTTTTCGTGGGCAAGCGGGCAAAAGGTTCCTCATTTCTGCCCCGTGACAGAGGGAGAGGAAAAAGGCTGCAGAAATCAGCCAGTTCCCAGGAACAGAAACCCTCTCCCGCCTCTGCCAAGCCCTCAGTATGACGCTGGGGCTTTACAAGCAGAATCAGGCACGGTGGGGGCCCGTCTCAATGAATTTCAGCGCGCAGTGGGCTCACTCGCAAGTAGACCCCTGGATCCTTCAGGTGATATCTCAGGGGTACAAATTGGAATTCGAGACGTCTCCCCCTCGCCGTTTCCTAAAGTCGGCTTTACCGATGTCTCCTTCTGACAGGGAGACAGTTTTGGAAGCCATTCACAAGCTGTATTCCCAGCAGGTGATAATCAAGGTACCCCTCCTGCAACAGGGAACGGGGTATTATTCCACACTGTTGTGGTACCGAAGCCGGACGGCTCGGTGAGACCGATTCTAAATCTAAAATCTTTGAACACTTACATACAGAGGTTCAAATTCAAGATTGAGTCACTCAGAGCAGTGATTGCGAACCTGGAAGAAGAGGACTACATGATGTCTCGGTACATCAAGGATGCTTACCTTCATGTCCCAATTTACCCTTCTCACCAAGGGTACCTCAGGTTTATGGTACAGAACTGTCACTATCAGTTTCAGACGCTGCCGTATGGATGGTCCACGGCACCCCGGGTCTTTACCAAGGTAATGGCCGAAATGATGATACTCCTTCGAAGAAGGGAATTTTAGTTATCCCTTACTTGGACGATTCCCTGATAAGGGTAAGATCCAGGGAACAGTTGGAGGTCGGTGTAGCACTATCTCAGGTAGTGTTGCGGCAGCACGATTGGATTCTCAATATTCCAAAATCGCAGCTGATTCCGACGACTCGTCTTCTGTTCTTAGGGATGATCCTGGACACAGTTCAGAAAAAGGTGTTTCTCCCGGAGGAGAAAGTCAGGGAGTTATCCGAGCTAGTCGGGAACCTCCTATAACCGAGCCCCAAGTCTCAGTACATCAATGAGATGGTTCTGGAAAAAATGGTGGCTTCCTATGAAGCAATCCCATGCGGCAGATTCCACGCAAGAACTTTCCAGTGGGACCTGCTGGACAAATGGTCTGGGTCGCATCTTCAGATGCATCAGCGGATAACCCTGTCACCAAGCACAGGGTGTCTCTCCTGTGGTGGTTGCAGAGTGCTCATCTTCTAGAGGGCCGCACATTCAGGACTGGGTCCTGGTGACCACGGATGCCAGCCTGCGAGGCTGGGGAGCAGTCACACAGGGAAGGAATTTCCAGAGTTTATGGTCAAGCCTGGAGACATCACTTCACATAAATATCCTGAAGCTAAGGGCCATTTACAATGCTCTAAGCTCAGCAAGACCTCTGCTTCAAGGTCACCCGGAGTTGATCCATTCGGACAACATCACGGCAGTCACCCACGTAAACAGACAGGGTGACACAAGAAGCAGAAGGGCAATGGCAGAAGCTGCAAGGATTCTTCGCTGGGCGGAAAATCATGTGATAGCACTGTCAGCAGTATTCATTCCGGGAGTGGACAACTGGGAAGCAGACTTCCTCAGCAGACACGACCTCCACCCGGGAGAGTGGGGACTTCACCCAGAAGTCTTCCACATGTTTATAAAACTCGACAAGTATTGCGCCAGGTCAAGGGACCCTCAGGCAATAGCTGTAGACGCTCTGGTAACACAGTGGGTGTACCAGTCAGTGTATGTGTTCCCTCCTCTGCCTCTCATAACCAAGGTACTGAGAATTATAAGATGGAGAGTGTCACAACTGAGGGCCTGAGCTGACGGGAGGCAGCCTCAGTTGTAGGGGCTGAGATGTACCGGAACCTGGGAGGTTGTATCAGACCCCTGGACATGTAAGTAACATGAATAATAACTGCCCGAAGGCGTGACCACGACAACTTGGATAAAAGTCAATGATGTTTATTATGACAACTCCGCAACACAGCAGCAGTAAAAGAAAACGTAAAAGTCAGCAAAGAATAAATACAGTTCCTGGGTACTACAGGATGGCAGGAGCCACAGGGCACTGGTAGTGTGAGATAGTTCTTATGATCTTCTTGATGGAAAGTCCTTACCAGGCCCGACTGTAGCAATGGAGATAACCCAGGATTGTGCCAGCTGGTGTTCCAGGAAAAGCTGGGTTGCTGAAGATAAAACAGCTGCTGTGGATACTGACTGGAACCAGACTGTTGTTAGCACGGAGTGGATACTGGCTGGAACCAGTTAAATAATAAATGAACTTGGGAGCGATGAAATATGAACTGAAATGTAGAACTTGAGAGCGGAGAAATAATAATACCGGTGGAGAGTGGTAAAGTGTAGAAAGGACACCGGCCCTTTAAGGGAAGCTGTACTCTGCTGGAAGCTGAGCTGGAAGCAGGTAATGTTGTAGCTGGAAACAGATGAATCCACAATGGATTGGAGAGTCAGGCTACACCGCAGGTGGAATGCTGGTGCGGATCTCTATGGTGGAAGTCTTGAGACAGGAGCTGGAACCTGGAAGACAATCACAGGAGAGAGACAAACAGGAACTAGGTTTGACAACCAAAGCACTGACGCCTTCCTTGCTCAGGCACAGTGTATTTATACCTGCAGCAAGGAAGGGATTGGCTAGGCAATTATGCAGATTATCAATACTGAGAACAGATTGGTGGAAATGATCAGCTGACAGAATCCAAGATGGCTGCGCCCATGCAGACACTTGGAGGGAAGTTTGGTTTGTAATCCATGTGGTAATGAAAACAGTAATGGCGGCGCCGGCCACCGGAGACAGGAGGCGCCAGGCTGACAGATGCACATCCAACCACGCGGACACAGCGGAGGCCGCGGCTGACGTAATCGCCACTCAGACACTCTGCATGCAGAAGTTCAGGGACGGCGGCGGAGGCCGCGGGAGACGCCATGCCAGGTGTAATATGGCGTTTACTGTGACAGCGTCCCAGAGTGACAGGAGAGGATACAGGAATGTACACATCAGGATAACAGATGGGATCCGGTCCTGGAGCGCTGAGCCAGCCTTAGGAGGCATCTGATGGGTAAGAAATGGCGTCCAGATACCCGGATCGTGACAGCACCCCCCCCTTTAGGAGTGGCCCCAGGACACTTCTTTGGCTTTTGAGGAAACTTGGAATGGAATCTCCGGACCAAGGCAGGAGCATGGACATCAGAAGCATTGGTCCATGAACGTTCCTCAGGACCATAACCCTTCCAGTCAATAAGATATTGTAGTTGACCGTAACGGTGACGTGAGTCCAGGATCTTGGCCACTTCATACTCAACGCCTCGTTGAGTTTGGACTTTCGGAGTTGGAGGAAGTGAGGAATGAAACCGATTCAAGATCAGCGGTTTCAACAGGGAAACATGGAATGTCCTGGGTATTTTTAAGAAGGGGGGCAACTGGAGTCTGTAAGCAACAGGATTGATGACTTGTTCAATCTTGAAAGGACCGATATAGTGAGGTGCAAACTTCATACTGGGAACTCTTAACCTCAAATTCTTCGTGGATAACCATACCCGATCACCCACCTTGAGAGCAGGAACTGCTCGACGCTTCTTATCCGCAAACTTCTTGTACCTGAACGATGCCTTGAGCAGAGCTGATCGTACGCTCTTCCAGATATTGGCAAACTGATGCAAGGTGATATCCACTGCGGGAACAGAAGTTGCTGGAAGCGGTTGGAACTCAGGGACTTTAGGGTGGAATCCAAAGTTAGTGAAGAATGGTGTTGAAGCAGATGAAGAATGATACTGGTTGTTATGACAGAACTCGGCCCAGGGAAGTAATTGAACCCAGTCATCTTGAGAGGAGGACACATAGATGCGGAGGAAGGCCTCCAAGTCCTGATTCACCCTCTCGGTTTGACCATTGGTCTGAGGATGGTAAGCCGTGGAAAACTTTAGCTTGACTTGGAGGACTTGACATAAACTTCGCCAGAATTTGGCTGTGAATTGAACTCCTCGATCTGAGATAATTTCTTCAGGAAGACCGTGGAGTCGGAAGATCTCTTGTATGAATACTTGAGCCAACTTGGAAGCTGACGGAAGACCGGTGAGAGGAATGAAGTGTGCCATCTTGGTGAACCGGTCAACTACCACCCAGATGGTATTGAACTTGTTGCACATGGGTAAGTCTGTAATGAAATCCATCGACAAGTGGGTCCATGGTCGACGGGGAACGGATAGTGGAACCAGTTGCCCCGCAGGCGACTGGCGGGATACTTTATGTTGGGCACACTTTGGGCAAGATGCAATAAACTCCAAGACGTCCTTTTTCAGAGTTGGCCACCAATAGGACCTAGAGATAAACTCCAGGGTTTTTTGGATACCTGTATGTCCGGCAAAACGGGAAGCATGGGCCCAATGCATGAGCTTCTTCCTTAGCATCGGCTTCACAAAACTTTTCCCTGATGGGGGCGTAGAGTCCATCCCTACCGTGGAGAATGCCAACGGATTTATAATAGGATGCTTGTCTGAAGACTCTGACTCATTTTCTTGCTCCCATGAGCGGGAAAGGGCATCGGCCTTGCGATTCTGAGAGCCCGGACAGAACTGGAGTTTAAAGTCGAACCTGGAAAAGAAAAGTGCCCATCTGGCCTGACGAGGGTTGAGACATTGTGCGCCCTTCAGGTATAAAAGGTTCTTGTGGTCTGTAAGTATGGTGATTGAATGAGAAGCTCCCTCCAACAGATACCTCCACTCTTCTAGAGCGAGCTTGATGGCTAGCAACTCCTGGTCGCCAATGGCATAGTTGCGCTCAGCTGGGGAGAACTTCCGGGAGAAGAAACTGCAAGGGTGTAAATGGCCATCTTTAGCCCTCTGAGATAACACCGCTCCTACTCCAACGGAGGAGGCATCCACCTCTAAGATGAAAGGAGAGTCGATGTCAGGCTGTTTCAGAACAGGCGCAGAGATGAACCTTTGTTTTAAAAGATGAAATGCTTGCATGGCTTCTTCAGACCACTTGGACGGGTTAGCACCCTTCTTAGTGAAAGCAGTAATAGGCGCCACAATGGTGGAAAAGTCTCGTATAAACTTTCGGTAATAGTTGGCGAACCCTAAGAACCTCTGGACCCCTTTGAGGGTTAAGGGTACCGGCCAATTTTGGATTGCTTGTAGTTTCTCAGGATCCATCTCTAGTCCGGAACCGGACACAATGTACCCTAGAAACGGAATGGACTTGACTTCAAAGACGCATTTTTCTAATTTACAATAGAGATGATTGACACGGAGACGGGACAGAACCTCTTTAACCCAAAAACGATGTTCCTCTAAATCGTTGGCAAAAATGAGGATATCGTCTAGATAGACCACGACATGACGGTATAGAATGTCTCTGAAGATCTCATTGACAAAATGCTGGAAGACAGCTGGAGCATTGCTCAATCCGAAGGGCATGACGAGGTACTCATAATGTCCGTCACGGGTGTTAAAGGCGGTCTTCCACTCGTCACCCTCACGGATCCGGATGAGATTGTATGCACCTCGCAAGTCCAGCTTTGTAAAGATGGTAGCTCCGCTAACTCTGTCAAAGAGCTCAGTAATCAGGGGTAAAGGATAACGGTTCTTGATGGTAATGTCGTTCAAACCTCTGTAGTCGATGCACGGCCGCAGACCACCATCTTTCTTTTTTACAAAAAAGAAGCCTGCGCCGGCTGGAGAAGAAGAAGGTCGAATGAACCCCTTTGCTAGGTTCTCTTTAATATATTCCTCCATAGAATGCGTCTCAGGCAGAGACAACGGATAAGTTCGGCCTCGAGGTGGAACCTTCCCTGGAACGAGATCAATCGGACAGTCCCATTCTCTATGAGGAGGAAGGATATCAGCAGAAGCTTTACTGAACACATCCGTGAAATCTTGATATGGAGGAGGTGGAACATCAGACGACCTGGGGGAGGAAGAACAGACAGGCAATACTTTAAACAAACATGTCTCAGCACAGGAGGAACCCCATGCCAGGATTTGCGTAGTCGTCCAATCAATTGTAGGATTGTGAAGACGGAGCCATGGAAGGCCCAGGACCACAGGATGTGTGGCTCTTGGAATCACTAAAAAAGAAATAAGTTCGGAATGAAGAACTCCCACTCTCAGACGAACTGGTAGAGTCCTTAAAGAAATAACTGCATCAAAAATTTTGCTGCCATCCACGGCAGTTAAAGAAATGGACGAAGGAAGTCTCTCGGTGGGTAGGGACCACCGTTTAACATAGGCTTCGGTAATAAAGTTCCCAGCTGCTCCGGAATCAAGGAGGGCAATGACGTTCCGATAACGTTGAGCAACTTGAAGCGAGACTGGGAGATTACAATCTTGAGGAGATGGAGAGGAGATCATTACTCCTAGCCGGCCCTCTCCTTGGCGAGCTAGGATTTGGAGTTTCCCGGACGTTTGGGACAGGCATTAATGGTGTGAGACGGAGCTGCACAATAGAGACAGAGAAACTCGGAGAGACATCTTCGGCGCTCAGCAGGAGTTAAACGGGAACGGCCAAGTTGCATGGGCTCATCTTTAGATGGTGACAGTTGACGAGGAGGAGGAGCAGAAGATTTTGGAGCAGATGATCTTCCACGCTCAGTTGCTCTCTCTCTGAAACGTAAATCAACTTTCGTGCAGAGTGAGATTAGCTCATCTAACTTAGAAGGTAAGTCTCTGGTAGCTAACTCATCTTTAATACGCTCAGATAAGCCATGCCAGAATGCAGCATACAGGGCCTCGTCGTTCCATGCCAGTTCGGATGCCAGGATCTGGAACTGTATCAGATATTGTCCTACAGTACGTGACCCCTGGCGTAAACGGAGAATCTCGGATGAAGCTGAGGTTACCCGGCCTGGCTCGTCGAAGATGCGCCTGAATGTTGACACGAAGGCAGTGTAGGAAGATAGCAGGGTGTCGGACCTCTCCCATAACGGTGATGCCCAATCAAGGGCTGAGCCACTGAGAAGAGAAATAATGTAGGCAATTTTTGTACGGTCACTGGGAAAATTGCCAGGTTGTAGCTCAAACTGAATCTCACACTGGTTGAGAAATCCCCTGCAGAATCTTGGAGATCCGTCAAATTTTGCTGGCGTTGGAAGATGAAGACGTGGAGCAGAAATGGGTAAGGTGGGTGGGGTTATAGCTGGAGTCACTGTGGTTGACTCACCAGACGCGCCTGACCCACGGAGAGTTGTCTGAATCCCATCCAGCCGAGTAGAGAGATCCTGGAGACAGCGGATGATGTGGCCCTGTGCAGCCTCCTGATGTTCTAGTCGGGCTGCCAGTTCTTGCATCGGCCTGGCCGCTTGATCCTGGTCTCCGGCTGGATTCATTAGGTCAGTGCTTACTGTCACAACTGAGGGCCTGAGCTGACGGGAGGCAGCCTCAGTTGTAGGGGCTGAGATGTACCGGAACCTGGGAGGTTGTATCAGACCCCTGGACATGTAAGTAACATGAATAATAACTGCCCGAAGGCGTGACCACGACAACTTGGATAAAAGTCAATGATGTTTATTATGACAACTCCGCAACACAGCAGCAGTAAAAGAAAACGTAAAAAAAGTCAGCAAAGAATAAATACAGTTCCTGGGTACTACAGGATGGCAGGAGCCACAGGGCACTGGTAGTGTGAGATAGTTCTTATGATCTTCTAGATGGAAAGTCCTTACCAGGCCCGACTGTAGCAATGGAGATAACCCAGGATTGTGCCAGCTGGTGTTCCAGGAAAAGCTGGGTTGCTGAAGATAAAACAGCTGCTGTGGATACTGGCTGGAACCAGACTGTTGTTAGCACGGAGTGGATACTGGCTGGAACCAGTTAAATAATAAATGAACTTGGGAGAGAGGAAATATGAACTGAAATGTAGAACTTGAGAGCGGAGAAATAATAATACCGGTGGAGAGTGGTAAAGTGTAGAAAGGACACCGGCCCTTTAAGGGAAGCTGTACTCTGCTGGAAGCTGAGCTGGAAGCAGGTAATGTTGTAGCTGGAAACAGATGAATCCACAATGGATTGGAGAGTCAGGCTACACCGCAGGTGGAATGCTGGTGCGGATCTCTATGGTGGAAGTCTTGAGACAGGAGCTGGAACCTGGAAGACAATCACAGGAGAGAGACAAACAGGAACTAGGTTTGACAACCAAAGCACTGACGCCTTCCTTGCTCAGGCACAGTGTATTTATACCTGCAGCAAGGAAGGGATTGGCTAGGCAATTATGCAGATTATCAATACTGAGAACAGATTGGTGGAAATGATCAGCTGACAGAATCCAAGATGGCTGCGCCCATGCAGACACTTGGAGGGAAGTTTGGTTTGTAATCCATGTGGTAATGAAAACAGTAATGGCGGCGCCGGCCACCGGAGACAGGAGGCGCCAGGCTGACAGATGCACATCCAACCACGCGGACACAGCGGAGGCCGCGGCTGACGTAATCGCCACTCAGACACTCTGCATGCAGAAGTTCAGGGACGGCGGCGGAGGCCGCGGGAGACGCCATGCCAGGTGTAATATGGCGTTTACTGTGACAGCGTTCCAGAGTGACAGGAGAGGATACAGGAATGTACACATCAGGATAACAGATGGGATCCGGTCCTGGAGCGCTGAGCCAGCCTTAGGAGGCATCTGATGGGTAAGAAATGGCGTCCAGATACCCGGATCGTGACAGAGAGGAGTAAGCACTATATTCGTGGCTCCGGATTGGCCAAGAAGGACTTGGTAACCGGAACTTCAAGAGATGCTCACGGAGGATCCGTGGCCTCTACCTCTCACCGCATTTGGCGAAAATATGTTGCGTGGTGCGAGGCCAGTAAGGCCCCGACGGAGGAATTTTCAACTAGGTCGATTCCTACATTTCCTGCAAACAGGAGTGTCTATGGGCCTGAAATGGGGTCCATTAAGGTTCAAATTTCGGCCCTGTCAATTTTCTTCCAAAAAGAACTAGCTTCAGTCCCTGAAGTTCAGACGTTTGTGAAAGGGGTACTGTATATACAGCCTCCTTTTGTGCCTCCAGTGGCACCTTGGGATCAAAATGTAGTTTTTGGGTTCCAAAAGTCACATTGGTTTGAACCACTTAAATATGTGGAGTTAAAATATCTCACATGGAAAGTGGTCATGCTGTTGGCCCTGGCCTGGGCCAGGTGCGTGTCAGAATTGGCGGCTTTATCCTGTAAAAGCCCTCATCTGATTTTCCATTCGGACAGGGCGGAATTGAGGACTTGTCCTCAGTTTCTCCCTAAGGTGGTTTTCAGCGTTTCACCTGAATCAACCTATTGTGGTGCCTGCGGCTACTAGGGACTTGGAGGACTCCAAGTTGCTAGACGTTGTCAGAGCCCTGGAAATATAGGTTTCCAGGACGGCTGGAGTCAGAAAATCTGACACGTTGTTTATTCTGTATGCACCCAACAAGCTGGGTGCTCCTGCTTCTAAGCAGACTATTGCTCGTTGGATTTGTAGTACAATTCAGCTTGCACATTCTGTGGCAGGCCTGCCACAGCCAAAATCTGTAAAAGCCCATTCTACAAGGAAGGTGGGCTCATCTTGGGCGGCTGCCCGAGGGGTCTCGGCTTTACAACTTTGCCGAGCAGCTACTTGGTCAGGAGCAAATACGTTTGTAAAATTCTACAAATTTGATACCCTGGCTGAGGATGACCGGGAGTTCTCTCATTGGTGCTGCAGAGTCATCCGCACTCTCCCGCCCGTTTGGGAGCTTTGGTATAATCCCCATGGTCCTTACGGAGTCCCCAGCATCCACTTAGGACGTTAGAGAAAATAAGAATTTACTTACCGATAATTCTATTTCTCGTAGTCCGTAGTGGATGCTGGGCGCCCATCCCAAGTGCGGATTGTCTGCAATACTGGTACATAGTTATTGTTACCAAAAAAATCGGGTTATTGCTGTAGTGAGCCATCTTTTCTAGAGGCTCCTCTGTTATCATGCTGTTAACTGAGTTTAGATCACAAGTTATATGGTGTGATTGGTGTGGCTGGTATGAGTCTTACCCGGGATTCAAAATCCTTCCTTATTGTGTACGCTCGTCCGGGCACAGTATCCTAACTGAGGCTTGGAGGAGGGTCATGGGGGGAGGAGCCAGTGCACACCAGGTAGTTCTAAAGCTTTACTTTTGTGCCCAGTCTCCTGCGGAGCCGCTATTCCCCATGGTCCTTACGGAGTCCCCAGCATCCACTACGGACTACGAGAAATAGAATTATCGGTAAGTAAATTCTTATTTTTACATGACAAAGCCGCCAATTCTGACACACGCCTAGTCCAAGCTAAGGCCAAAAGCATGACCACTTTCCACGTGAGATATTTTAGCTCCACGGTCTTAAGTGGCTCAAACCAATGGGATTTTAGGAATCCAACACACGTTAAGATCCCAAGGTACCACTGGAGGCACAAAAGGGGGCTGAATATGCAGCACCCCTGTAACAACGTCCGAACTTCAGGCAGTGAAGCCAGTTCTTTTTGAGAGAAAAAGGGATAGGGCCGAAATCTTGGCCTTTATGGATCCTAATTTTAGGCCCATAGTCACTCCTGACTGTAGGAAGTGCAGGAATCGACCCCCCTGAATTCCTCTGTAGGGCCTTCCCGGCCACACACCAAGCAACCTATTTTCGCCATATACAGTGAAAAAGTCTTGCTGTCACGTCTTTCCTAGCCTTTATCAGCGTAGGAATAACTGCATCCGGAATGCCCTTTTCCGCTAGGATCCGGCGTTCAACCGCCATGCCGTCCAACGCAGCCGCGGTAAGTCTTGGATCAGACAGGGTCCCTGTTGCAACATGTCCTGACTGAGAGGCAGAGGCCATGGGTCCTCTGAGAGCATTTCTTGCAGTTCCGGGTACCGAGTCCTTCTTGGCCAATCCGGAGCAAAGAATATTGTTCACACTCCTCCGTTTATTACAATTCTCAGCCCTTGGGTCTGAGAGGAAGAGGAGGGAATATATAGACCGACTGGAACACCCACGGTGTTACTAGTGTGACCACAGCTATCGCCTGAGAGTCCCTTGACCCAGCGTAAAACCTTTTTTATCTTTTTATTGAGGTGGGACGCAATGTAGTCCACCTGAGGCAGTTTCCATCAATTTGCAAAACTGCGTGAAGACTTCCTGATGAAGTCACCACTTTCCCGGGTAGAGGTCGTGTCCACTCCCGGAATGAACACTGCTGACAGTGCGCTTACTTGATTCTCCGCCCAGCGAAGAATTCTGGTGGCTTCTACCCTCGCCACCCTGCTCCTTGTGCCGCCCTGGCGGTTTACATGAGCCCCTGCGGTCTGACTGGATCAGAACCGGTTAGTTGCGAAGCAGGAACTCCGCTTGACTTAGGGCGTTGTATATGGCCCTTAGTTCCAGGATATTGATGTGAAGGCAAGTCTGTTGGCTTGACCACAAACCTTGGAATTTTCTTCCCTGTGTAACTGCCCCCCACCCTCGGAGGCTTGCATCCGTGGTCACCAGGACCCAGTCCTGAATGCCGAATCTGCGGCCCTCGAGAAGGTGAGCACTCCGCAGCCACCACAGGAGAGACACCCTGGCCCTGGGGGATAGGGTGATTAACCGATGCATCTGAAGATGTGATCCGGACCACTTGTCCAGTAAGTTCCATTGTCCTTGCATGGAACCAGCCGAAGGGGATGGCCTCGTATGATGCCATCATCCTTCCCAGGACTCGAGTGCAGTGATGCACTGACACCTGTTTTGGTTTTCAATGGATTCCTGACCAGTGTCATGAGCTCCTGAGCTCTCTCTATCGGGAGATAAAACCCTCTTCTGGTCTGTGTCTAGGATCATGCCTAGGCGAGGCAGATGAGCTGTAGGAAACAACTGCGACTTCGGAATATATAGAATCCAGTCGTGTTGCCGTTTCACTTCCAGAGAAGGTGATACGCTGTCCAGCAACTGCTCTCTTGATCTCGCTTTTATGAGGAGATCATCCAAGTATGTGATAATAGTGACACCTTGCTTCCGCAGGAGCACCATCATATCCGCCATTACCTTGGTGAAATTGGTAATGACAATCCCGTACCGCAATTCTGAGGTACGCCTGATGAGGTGGATAAATGGGGACACGAAGGTATGCATCCCTTATGTCCTGATTCATTTCAGGCTTGCAATGACCGCTCTTAGCGATTCCATCTTGAACCTGAATCTTTTCAGGTATATGTTCAGGGATTTTAATACAGTATGGGTCTAACTGAACCGTCTGGTTTCGGGATTATAACATGGTCGAATAATAACACCCTCTTGTTGAAGGAGGGGACCCTTGACCACCACCTGTTGAAGATACAATTTACGAATTGCAGTTAACACTGGCTCCCTCTCTTGGGGGGAAGCCCGCCGTGTCCTCGGTGAGGGGGCATCTTCTCACAGTCCAGCCTGTATCCCTGCGATACAATTTCTATTGCCCAGGGATCTAACAGGGAGTGAACCCACTTGTGGCTGAACTTACGAAGGCGTGTCCCCACCGGGCCTAGCTCCGCCTGTGGAGCCCCAGCGACATGCAATGGATTTTTGTAGAGGCAGAGGAGGACTTCTGTTCTTGGGGACTAGCTGTGTTGTACAGCTTCTTTCCTCTGCCCCCGGCTCTGACAAGAAAGGACGCACCTCAGACTTTCTTGTTTCTTTATTCGAAAAGCTGCATTTAATAATGTCGTGCTTTCCTAGGCTGTGCAGGAATATAAGGCAAAATATCAGAATTACCAGCTATAGCTGTGGAGACCAGGCCCGAGAACCTTTCTCCACACAATCCTCAGCCTTCCATATGCCTCTTAAGTCGGCATCATCTGTCCAATGTATATTCTACAGGACACGTCAAGCAGAAATCGACATAGATTTTGTCTCTAGGACTCAGTATACTCATGTCCCCTTGGGCATGCTTTATAATTATATATCTATCACTTAAGCCAGCATCTTAAAATATTTATATGCATACTAGGGTCTCAATCTCTGCTGATAAGGTACCTGTCCACGCTGCCACAGCGCTATAAACCCATGCCGACACAATCGCCGGTCTGGGTAGTATACTAGAATGTGCACACTATCTGCAGGATTCCTGAGAATAGCTAGTGCAAACAGGACACCCAAGGGGAAGATTCTCAACACATCCCTAGTGGGGAAAGGATACAGCCTGAGAATTCTCTTGTGGGAAGCTGCCATCTCTTGTCTGGAGATTCCCGCTCTTTTTCCTCATGAGAGGAGGGAAATTTACCTCAGCATTCTTCCCCTTAACATGTGTACTCTCGTGTCAGGGACAGATGAGTCATCAGTGATATGCAAATCATCTTTTATTCCAATAATCATATATTGAATATCTTTTAGCCCTCTTGGCTGTAACTTTGCATTATCGTAGTCGACAGTGGAGTTAAACTCTGTGTCGATACTTTGTTATTTTGGATAGTGAACATAGAGAGACTCTGAAGGACTCTGTGACATAGGGACAGACCAGGGTAGATTTCCTTTCTGTTCCCTAACCTTTTGTGCAATAATTTTACCTCAGCACTTACACATATCCAAACAGGTGTCGGCGTTGTCGACGGAGACACCTTCCCACACACATATCCACTCTATCACCTCCTTAGAGGAGCCTTTTACCTCAGACATGTCGACACACGTGTACCGACACACCACACACACAGGGGATGCTCTATTTGAAGACAGTTCCCCCACCAGGCCCTTTGGAGAGACAGAGAGAGTATGCCAGCACACACCACAGCGCTATATAATACAGGGATGTACACTATACTGAGTGATTTTTCCCCTATAGCAGCTTATATACACAGTTTTGCGCCTAAATTTATGTGCCCCCCCTCTCTTTTTTACCCTTTGTGTACCAGGATACTGCAGGGTAGAGCCTGGGGAGCTTCCTTCCAGCTGAGCTGTGAAGAGAAAATGGCGCTGGTGTGCTGAGGAAGAAGGCCCGGCCCCCTCAGCGGCGGGCTTCTGTCCTTTTATGTACTTTAATGGCGGGGGTTAATGCACATATACAGTTTATCAGACTGTATTATGTGCTTTTCGCCAAGTGAGGTAATCTAATTGCTGCCCAGGGCGCCCCCCCCCCCCCCCCAGCGCCCTGCACCCATCAGTGACCGGAGTGTGTGGTGTGCTAAGGGAGCAATGGCGCACAGCTGCAGTGCTGTGCGCTACCTTAATGAAGACCGGAGTCTTCAGCCGCTGATTTTCAACTTCTCTTCGTTCTTCTGGCTCTGCAAGGGGGACGGCGGCGCGGCTCCGGGACGGGACGACCGAGGATTGGGCCTGTGTTCGAACCCTCTGGAGCTAATGGTGTCCAGTAGCCTTAGAAGCCCAAGCTAGCTGCAAGCAGGTAGGTTCGCTTCTCTCCCCTCAGTCCCACGTAGCAGTGAGTCTGTTGCCAGCAGATCTCACTGAAAATAAAAAACCTAACAAATACTTTCTTTTCTAGGAAGCTCAGGAGAGCCCCTAGGGTGCATCCAGCTCTGGCCGGGCACAGATACTAACTGAGGTCTGGAGGAGGGGCATAGAGGGAGGAGCCAGTGCACACCAAATATAGTACCTAATCTTTCTTTTAAGAGTGCCCAGTCTCCTGCGGAGCCCGTCTATACCCCATGGTCCTTACGGAGTACCCAGCATCCACTAGGACGTCAGAGAAAAGGGCCCTAATTTGCACACCTTAATTAGGTAGTGAGGTGCTACTCTGCTTGAGACTTAGTAAAGTGTACAGAGGGAAAAGGTAGCAGGTGCACTATCTCACACTAGCTCAACCTGTAGTAACCAGAGGCACTTAGCATATTCCTGGCCGGGGCTATGAGCTTACCCACCGCATCAAGGTAGCCTCTCATTGGGTAAGTCCCTAACACTAACTATAGGGGTTCAGGTCCGGGGGGCAGGACACCCCTGTCAAAGTCGAAAAAATAAGAATTTACTTACCGATAATTCTATTTCTCATAGTCCGTAGTGCATGCTGGGGACTCCGTAAGGACCATGGGGAATAGCGGCTCCGCAGGAGACTGGGCACATATAAAGAAAGCTTTAGGACTATCTGGTGTGCACTGGCTCCTCCCCCTATGACCCTCCTCCAAGCCTCAGTTAGGATACTGTGCCCGGACGAGCGTACACAATAAGGAAGGATTTTGAATCCCGGGTAAGACTCATACCAGCCACACCAATCACACCGTATAACCTGTGATCTGAACCCAGTTAACAGCATGATAACAGAGGAGCCTCTGAAAGATGGCTCACAACAATAATAACCCGATTTCTCTGACGTCCTAAGTGGATGCTGGGGACTCCGTCAGGACCATGGGGAATAGCGGCTCCGCAGGAGACAGGGCACAAAAGTAAAAGCTTTAGGATCAGGTGGTGTGCACTGGCTCCTCCCCCTATGACCCTCCTCCAAGCCTCAGTTAGATTTTTGTGCCCGGGCGAGAAGGGTGCAATCTAGGTGGCTCTCCTAAAGAGCTGCTTAGAGTAAAAGTTTTGTTAGGTTTTTTATTTTCAGTGAGTCCTGCTGGCAACAGGCTCACTGCATCGAGGGACTTAGGGGAGAGAAGTGAACTCACCTGCGTGCAGGATGGATTGGCTTCTTAGGCTACTGGACACCATTAGCTCCAGAGGGAGTCGGAACACAGGTCTCACCCTGGGGTTCGTCCCGGAGCCGCGCCGCCGACCCCCTTGCAGATGCCGAAAAGTGAAGAGGTCCAGAAACCGGCGGCAGAAGACTTTTCAGTCTTCATAAGGTAGCGCACAGCACTGCAGCTGTGCGCCATTGTTGTCAGCACACTTCATAGCAGCGGTCACTGAGGGTGCAGGGCGCTGGGGGGGGGCGCCCTGGGCAGCAATGATAGTACCTTATTCTGGCTAAAAATACATCACATATAGCCCCTGGGGGCTATATGGATGTATTTAACCCCTGCCAGGTCTCAGAGAAACGGGAGAAGAAGCCCGCCGAAAAGGGGGCGGGGCCTATTCTCCTCAGCACACAGCGCCATTTTCCCTCACAGAAATGCTGGTGGGAAGGCTCCCAGGCTCTCCCCTGCACTGCACTACAGAAACAGGGTTAAAACAGAGAGGGGGGGCACTTATTTGGCGATATGACTATATATATTAAAATGCTATAAGGGAAAAACACTTATATAAAGGTTGTCCCTGTATAATTATAGCGTTTTTGGTGTGTGCTGGCAAACTCTCCCTCTGTCTCCCCAAAGGGCTAGTGGGGTCCTGTCCTCTATCAGAGCATTCCCTGTGTGTGTGCTGTGTGTCGGTACGTGTGTGTCGACATGTATGAGGACGATGTTGGTGAGGAGGCGGAGCAATTGCCTGTAATGGTGATGTCACTCTCTAGGGAGTCGACACCGGAATGGATGGCTTATTCAAGGAATTACGTGATAATGTCAACAGAGACGGCCGGCAAAAAAAAAAAAATAGTACCTGTCCAGGCGTCTCAAACACCGTCAGGGGCTTTAAAACGCCCATTTACCTCAGTCGGTCGACACAGACACAGACACGGACACTGATTTCAGTGTCGACGGTGAAGAAACAAACGTATTTTCCTTTAGGGCCACACGTTACTTGTTAAGGGCAATGAAGGAGGTGTTGCATATTTCTGATACTACAAGTACCACAAAAAAGGGTATTATGTGGGGTGTGAAAAAACTACCTGTAGTTTTTCCTGAATCAGATAAATTAAATGAAGTGTGTGATGATGCGTGGGTTTCCCCCGATAGAAAATTATTGGCGGTATACCCTTTCCCGCCAGAAGTTAGGGCGCGTTGGGAAACACCCCTTAGGGTGGATAAGGCGCTCACACGCTTATCAAAACAAGTGGCGGTACCGTCTCCGGATAGGGCCGTCCTCAAGGAGCCAACTGATAGGAGGCTGGAAAATATCCTAAGAAGTATATACACACATACTGGTGTTATACTGCGACCAGCGATCGCCTCAGCCTGGATGTGCAGAGCTGGGGTGGCTTGGTCGGATTCCCTGACTAAAAATATTGATACCCTTGACAGGGACAGTATTTTATTGACTATAGAGCATTTAAAGGATGCATTTCTATATATACGAGATGCACAGAGGGATATTTGCACTCTGGCATCAAGAGTAAGTGCGATGTCCATATCTGCCAGAAGATGTTTATGGACAAGACAGTGGTCAGGTGATGCAGATTCCAAACGGCACAAAGAAGTATTGCCGTATAAAGGGGAGGAGTTATTTGGGGTCGGTCCATCGGACCTGGTGGCCACGGCAACTGCTGGAAAATCCACCGTTTTTACCCTAAGTCACATCTCTGCAGAAAAAGACACCGTCTTTTCAGCCTCAGTCCTTTCGTCCCCATAAGAGTCATATCTGCCCAGGGATAGAGGAAAGGGAAGAAGACTGCAGCAGGCAGCCCATTCCCAGGAACAGAAGCCTCCACCGCTTCTGCCAAGTTTCTCAGCATGACGCGGGGACCGTACAGGACCCCTGGATCCTACAAGTAGGATCCCAGGGGTACAGATTGGAAAGTCGAGACGTTTCCCCCTCGCAGGTTCCTGAAGTCTGCTTTACCAACGTCTCCCTCCGACAGGGAGGCAGTATTGGAAACAATTCACAAGCTGTATTCCCAGCAGGTGATAATCAAAGTACCCCTCCTACAACAAGGAAAGGGGTATTATTCCACACTATGTTGTGGTACTGAAGCCAGAAGGCTCGGTGAGACCTATTCTAAATCTGAAATATTTGAACACTTACAAAGGTTCAAATCAAGATGGAGTCACTCAGAGCAGTGATAGCAAACCAGGAAGAAGGGGACTATAGGGTGTCCCGGGACATCAGGGATACTTACCTCCATGTCCAAATTTGCCCTTCTCACCAAGAGTACCTCAGGTTCGTGGTACAGAACTGTCACTATCAGTTTCAGACGCTGCCGTTTGGATTGTCCACGGCACCCCGGGTCTTTACCAAGGTAATGGCCGAAATGATGATTCTTCTTCAAAGAAAAGGGACGACCTCCTGATAAGAGCAAGGTCCAGAGAACAGTTGGAGGTCGGAGTAGCACTATCTCAAGTAGTTCTACGACAGCACGGGTGGATTCTAAATATTCCAAAACCGCAGTTGTTTCCGACGACACATCGGCTGTTCCTAGGGATGATTCTGGACACAGTCCAGAAAAGGGTGTTTCTCCCGGAGAAGAAAGCCAGGGAGTTATCCGAGCTAGTCAGGAACCTCCTAAAACCAGGAAAAGTGTCAGTGCATCATTGCACAAGGGTCCTGGGAAAAATGGTGGCTTCTTACGAAGCGATTCCATTCGGCAGATTTCACGCAAGAACTTTTCAGTGGGATCTGCTGGAAAAAGGGTCCGGATCGCATCTTCAGATGCATCAGCGGATAACCCTGTCTCCAAGGACAAGGGTGTTTCTTCTGCGGTGGCTGCAGAGTGCTCATCTATTAAAGGGCCGCAGATTCGGCATTCAGGACTGGGTCCTGGTGACCACGGATGCCAGCCTGAGAGGCTGGGGAGCAGTCACACAGGGAAAAAATTTCCAGGGAGTGTGATATAGTCTGGAGACTTCTCTCCACATAAATATACTGGAGCTAAGGGCAATTTACAATGCTCTAAGCTTAGCAAGACCTCTGCTTCAAGGTCAGCCGGTATTGATCCAGTGGGACAACATCACGGCAGTCGCCCATGTAAACAGACAGGGCGGCACAAGAAGCAGGAGGGCAATGGCAAAAACTGCAAGGATTCTTCGCTGGGCGAAAAATCATGTGATAACACTGTCAGCAGTGTTCATTCCGGGAGTGGACAACTGGGAAGCAGACTTCCTCAGCAGGCACGACCTCCACCCGGGAGAGTGGGGACTTCATCGGGAAGTCTTCCACATGATTGTGAACCGTTGGGAAAGACCAAAGGTGGACATGATGGCGTCCCGCCTGAACAAAAAACTGGACAGGTATTGCGCCAGGTCAAGAGACCCTCAGGCAATAGCTGTGGACGTTCTGGTAACACCGTGGGTGTACCAGTCGGTGTATGTGTTCCCTCCTCTGCTTCTCATACCCAAGGTACTGAGAATTATAAGACGTAGAGGAGTAAGAACTATACTCGTGGCTCCGGATTGGCCAAGAAGGACTTGGTACCCGGAACTTCAAGAAATGCTCACAGAGGACTCATGGCCTCTGCCGCTAAGAAGGGACTTGCTTCAGCAAGTACCATGTCTGTTCCAACATTCCTACCCTGGTCAAAGCCAGGAAGGAGGTGACCGCACAACATTATCACCACATGTGGCGAAAATATGTTGCGGGGTGTGAGGCCAGGAAGGCCCCACGAAGAAATTTCAACTCGGTCGATTCCTGCATTTCCTGCAAACAGGAGTGTCTATGGGCCTCAAATTGGGGTCCATTAAGGTTCAAATTTCGGCCCTGTCAATTTTCTTCCAGAAAAAAATTGGCTTCAGTTCCTGAAGTCCAGAAGTTTGTCAAGGGAGTACTGCATATACAACCCCCTTTGGTGCCTCCAGTGGCACTGTGGGATCTCAACGTAGTTCTGGGATTCCTCAAATCACATTGGTTTAAACCGCTCAAATCTGTGGATTTGAAATATCTCACATGGAAAGTGACCATGCTGTTGGCCCTGGCCTCGGCCAGGCGAGTGTCAGAATTGGCGGCTTTGTCTCACAAAGCCCATATCTGATTGTCCATTCGGACAGGGCAGAGCTGCGGACTCGTCCCCAGTTTCTCCATAAGGTGGTGTCAGCGTTTCACCTGCACCAGCTTATTGTGGTACCTGCGGCTACTAGGGACTTGGAGGACTCCAAGTTGCTAGATGTTGTCAGGGCCCTGAAAATATAGGTTTCCAGGACGGCTGGAGTCAGGAAAACTGACTTGCTGTTATCCTGTAGGCACCCAAAAAACTGGGTGCTCTTGCTTCTAAGCAGACGATTGCTAGTTGGATGTGTAGTACAATTCAGCTTGCACATTCTGTGGCAGGCCTGCCACAGCCAAAATATGTAAATGCCCATTCCACAAGGAAGGTGGGCTCATCTTGGGCGGCTGCCCGAGGGGTCTCGGCTTTACAACTTTGCCAAGCTGCTACTTGGTCAGGGGCACACCCTGGCTGAGGAGGACCTGGAGTTCTCTCATTCGGTGCTGCAGAGTCATCCGCACTCTCCCGCCCGTTTGGGAGCTTTGGTATAATCCCCATGGTCCTGACGGAGTCCCCAGCATCCACTTAGGACGTCAGAGAAAATAAGAATTTACTTACCGATAATTCTATTTCTCGTAGTCCGTAGTGGATGCTGGGCGCCCATCCCAAGTGCGGATTGTCTGCAATACTTGTACATAGTTATTGTTACAAAAATCGGGTTATTATTGTTGTGAGCCATCTTTTTCAGAGGCTCCGCTGTTATCATGCGGTTAACTGGGTTCAGATCACAGGTTGTACAGTGTGATTGGTGTGGCTGGTATGAGTCTTACCCGGGATTCAAAATCCTTCCTTATTGTGTACGCTCGTCCGGGCACAGTATCCTAACTGAGGCTTGGAGGAGGGTCATAGGGGGAGGAGCCAGTGCACACCACCTGATCCTAAAGCTTTTACTTTTGTGCCCTGTCTCCTGCGGAGCCGCTATTCCCCATGGTCCTGACGGAGTCCCCAGCATCCACTACGGACTACGAGAAATAGAATTATCGGTAAGTAAATTCTTATTTTTTGTAACAATAACTATGTACAAGTATTGCAGACAATCCGCACTTGGGATGGGCGCCCAGCATCCACTACGGACTATGAGAAATAGAATTATCGGTAAGTAAATTCTTATTTTCTCTAACGTCCTAAGTGGATGCTGGGGACTCCGTAAGGACCATGGGGATTATACCAAAGCTCCCAAACGGGCGGGAGAGTGCGGATGACTCTGCAGCACCAAATGAGAGAACTCCAGGTCCTCCTCAGCCAGGATATCAATTTTGTAGAATTTTACAAACGTATTTGCTCCTGACCAAGTAGCTGCTCGGCAAAGTTGTAAAGCCGAGACCCCTCGGGCAGCCGCCCAAGATGACCCCACCTTCCTTGTGGAGTGGGCATTTACAGATTTTTGGCTGTGGCAGGCCTGCCACAGAATGTGCAAGCTGAATTGTACTACAAATCCAACGAGCAATAGTCTGCTTAGAAGCAGGAGCACCCAGCTTGTTGGGTGCATACAGGACAAACAGCGAGTCAGATTTCCTGACTCCAGCCCTCCTGGAAACATATATTTTCAGGGCCCTGACAACGTCTAGCAACTTGGAGTCCTCCAAGTCCCTAGTAGCCGCAGGCACCACAAATAGGTTGGTTCAGGTGAAACGCTGAAACCACCTTAGGGAAAAACTGAGGACGAGTCCTCAATTCCGCCCTGTCCGAATGGAACATCAGATAAGGGCTTTTTCAGGATAAAGCCGCCAATTCTGACACGCGCCTGGCCCAGGCCAGGGCCAACAGCATGACCACTTTCCATGTGAGATATTTTAACTCCACAGATTTAAGTGGTTCAAACCAATGTGACTTTTGGAACCCAAAACTACATTGAGATCCCAAAGTGCCACTGGAGGCACAAAAGGAGGCTGTATATGCAGTACCCCTTTTACAAACGTCTGAACTTCAGGGACTGAAGCTAGTTCTTTTTGGAAGAAAATTGACAGGGCCGAAATTTGAACCTTAATGGACCCCAATTTCAGGCCCATAGACACTCCTGTTTGCAGGAAATGTAGGAATCGACCCAGTTGAATTTCCACCGTCGGGCCTTACTGGCCTCGCACCACGCAACATATTTTCGCCAATTGCGGTGATAATGTTTTTGCGGTTACATCCTTCCTGGCTTTGATCAGGATAGGGATGACTTCATCTGGAATGCCTTTTTTCCTTCAGGATCCGGCGTTCAACCGCCATGCCGTCAAACGCAGCCGCGGTAAGTCTTGGAACAGACAGGGTCCTTGCTGGAGCAGGTCCCTTCTTAGAGGTAGAGGCCACGGATCCTCCGTGAGCATCTCTTGAAGTTCCGGTTACCAAGTCCTTCTTGGCCAATCCGGAGCCACGAATATAGTGCTTACTCCTCTCCATCTTATCAATCTCAGTACCTTGGGTATGAGAGGCAGAGGAGGGAACACATACCCTGACTGGTACACCCACGGTGTTACCAGAGCGTCTACAGCTATTGCCTGAGGGTCCCTGGACCTGGCGCAATACCTGTCGAGTTTTTCCCAACGGTTTATAATCATGTGGAAGACTTCTGGGTGAAGTCCCCACTCTCCCGGGTGGAGGTCGTGCTGAGGAAGTCTGCTTCCCAGTTGTCCACTCCCGGAATGAATACTGCTGACAGTGCTATCACATGATTTTCCGCCCAGCGAAGAATCCTTGCAGCTTCTGCCATTGCCCTCCTGCTTCTTGTGCCACCCTGTCTGTTTACGTGGGTGACTGCCGTGATGTTGTCCGACTGGATCAACACCGGCTGACCTTGAAGCAGAGGTCTTGCTAAGCTTAGAGCATTGTAAATGTCCCTTAGCTTCAGGATATTTATGTGAAGTGATGTCTCCAGGCTTGACCATAAGTCCTGGATATTCCTTCCCTGTGTGACTGCTCCCCAGCCTCACAGGCTGGCATCCGTGGTTACCAGGACCCAGTCCTGAATGCCGAATCTGCGGCCCTCTAGAAGATGAGCACTCTGCAACCACCACAGGAGGGACCCCTTGTCCTTGGTGACAGGGTTATCCGCTGATGCATCTGAAGATGCGACCCGGACCATTTGTCCAGCAGGTCACACTGGAAAGTTCTTGCGTGGAATCTGCCGAATGGGATTGCTTCGTAGGAAGCCACCATTTTACCCAGAACCCTTGTGCATTGATGCACTGAGATTTGGCTCGGTTTCAGGAGGTTCCTGACTAGCTCGGATAACTCCCTGGCTTTCTCCTCCGGGAGAAACACCTTTTTCTGGACTGTGTCCAGGATCATCCCTAGGAACAGAAGACAAGTCGTCGGAACCAGCTGCGATTTTGGAATATTGAGAATCCAACCGTGCTGCAGCAACACTACCTGAGATAGTGCTACACCGACCTCCAACTGTTCCCTGGATCTTACCCTTATCAGGGAATTGTCCAAGTAAGGGATAACTAAAATTCCCTTCCTTTGAAGGAATATCATCATTTCGGCCATTACCTTGGTAAAGACCCGGGGTGCCGTGGACCATCCATACGGCAGCGTCTGAACTGATAGTGACAGTTCTGTACCATAAACCTGAGGTACCCTTGGTGAGAAGGGTAAATTTTGACATGAAGGTAAGCATCCTTGATGTCCCGAGACATCATGTAGTCCCCTTCTTCCAGGTTCGCAATCACTGCTCTGAGTGACTCAATCTTGAATTTGAACCTCTGTATGTAAGTGTTCAAAGATTTTAGATTTAGAATCGGTCTCACCGAGCCGTCCGGCTTCGGTACCACAACAGTGTGGAATAATACCCCGTTCCCTGTTGCAGGAGGGGTATCTTGATTATCACCTGCTGGGAATACAGCTTGTGAATGGCTTCCAAAACTGTCTCCCTGTCAGAAGGAGACATCGGTAAAGCCGACTTTAGGAAACGGCGAGGGGGAGACGTCTCGAATTCTAATTTGTACCCCTGAGATATCACCTGAAGGATCCAGGGGTCTACTTGCGAGTGAGCCCACTGCGCGCTGAAATTCATTGAGACGGGCCCCCCACCGTGCCTGATTCTGCTTGTAAAGCCCCAGCGTATACTGAGGGCTTGGCAGAGGCGGGAGAGGGTTTCTGTTCCTGGGAACTGGCTGATTTCTGCAGCCTTTTTCCTCTCCCTCTGTCACGGGGCAGAAATGAGGAACCTTTTGCCCGCTTATCCACGAAAAGACTGCGCCTGATAATACGGCGTCTTCTCATGTTGAGAGGCGACCTGGGGTACAAACGTGGATTTCCCAGCTGTTGCCGTGGCCACCAGGTCTGAAAGACCGACCCCAAATACCTCCTCCCCTTAATAAGGCAATACTTCCAAATGCCGTTTGGAATACGCATCACCTGACCACTGACGTGTCCATAACCCTCTACTGGTAGAAATGGACAACGCACTTAGACTTGATGCCAGTCGGCAAATATTCCGCTGTGCATCACGCATATATAGAAATGCATCTTTCAAATGCTCTATAGGCAAAAATATACTGTCCCTATCTAGGGTATCAATATTTTCAGTCAGGGAATCCGACCACGCCAACCCAGCACTGCACATCCAGGCTGAGGCGATTGCTGGTCGCAGTATAACACCAGTATGTGTGTAAATACATTTTAGGATACCCTCCTGCTTTCTATCAGCAGGATCCTTAAGGGCGGCCATCTCAGGAGAGGATAGAGCCCTTACAAGCGTGTGAGCGCTTTATCCACCCTAGGGGGTGTTTCCCAACGCACCCTAACCTCTGGCGGGAAAGGATATAATGCCAATAACATTTTAGAAATTATCAGTTGTTATCGGGGGAAACCCACGCATCATCACACACCTCATTTAATTTCTCAGATTCAGGAAAACTACAGGTAGTTTCTCTGACGTCCTAAGTGGATGCTGGGGACTCCGTCAGGACCATGGGGAATAGCGGCTCCGCAGGAGACAGGGCACAAAGTTAAAAGTTTGACCACTAGGTGGTGTGCACTGGCTCCTCCCCCTATGACCCTCCTCCAAGCCTCAGTTAGATTTTTGTGCCCGGCCGAGAAGGGTGCAATCTAGGTGGCTCTCCTAAAGAGCTGCTTAGAATAAAAGTTTGTTAGGTTTTTTATTTTCAGTGAGTCCTGCTGGCAACAGGCTCACTGCAACGCGGGACTAAGGGGAGAAGAAGCGAACTCACCTGCGTGCAGGATGGATTGGGCTTCTTAGGCTACTGGACACTAGCTCCAGAGGGACGATCACAGGTACAGCCTGGATGGGTCACCGGAGCCGCGCCGCCGGCCCCCTTACAGATGCTGAAGAGAGAAGAGGTCCAGAAATCGGCGGCTGAAAACTTCCCAGTCTTCTTAAGGTAGCGCACAGCACTGCAGCTGTGCGCCATTGCTCTCAGCACACTTCACACCGCGGTCACTGAGGGTGCAGGGCGCTGGGGGGGGCGCCCTGGGCAGCAATGTAATTACCTTTACTGGCTAAAAATACATCACATATAGCCCCTGGGCTCAGAGCCGGCCCTAACCAATATGATGCCCTAGGCAAGATTTTGGCTGGTGCCCCCCTAGCACCACCGCTGGTTCTGCCTCTGACCTTGCACCTCTTTCCCAGCACCATCACCCCTCACCCATAGCAGTCCTTGTACCCCTATATTTTAAATAGGAACAGTTCGCACATTTGATGCAGAACCCAAAAAGGGGCATCTTCTTGCTGGGAATGGGCATGGCCACACAATAGTAATCCCAATTCCAATTACGCCACACAGGACTGCAACTTTATTCACATTTTATCTTGCGATAGTGTCCATAATTCATATTACATCCCACAGTAGTATCACTTTACCTTATAAACGTTACTCCTCACAGTAGAGCCCCTTATTCACATTACATCACATTGAATTGCTCCTTATTCACATTACACCACACCTTATTGCTCCTTATTCACATTAGACGACACAGTAGTGCCCTTTCTATTTGCAACGCCACATAGTAGAGCACCTTATACACATAATGCCACACATTAGTAATGCATTTATACACAATTCCACACAGTAATGCCCCTTACACATATGAGACACATTAATGTCCTTATAAACATAATGCACCTTACACATTATGACAACCTTTATTAATGCCCTTTTACACATAATGTCCCTTACACATATGCCGCACATTATTAATGCCCTTATACACATCATGACACACATAGTGCCCCCTACACATTTTCTGCACATTATTAGTGCCCCTATACACATAATGACACACATACAGTAGTACCCTGTTACACATATGCCGCACATTATTAATGCCCTTATACACATAATGACACACATAGTGGCCCTTTACACATATTTGCACATTATTAATGCATTTTTACATGACACACATAGTGCTCCTTACACATATTCTGAACACTACTGCACAACCAACCCACTCACATGCACACAGCACTCACACTTCCACTAACACTGTGACCTCTGCCTCTGCTTGGATACAGATGTGTCCTCACAAATCTTGCATCAATGCTAACGTCGGGCACTTTTTTTTTATGAAAATGCATCTTATTTGCATTGCTATGTGGCTAGGATGCACAAGCAGCTTCTGCTGATTAAACTGATATGCAGCATGCCAATATACTGTGTGAGACTGTGGCTGTATCTGCATATGAAATGCTACATACAGAATATAGGCATGTTGCATATCATTTTAATCAGCAGAAGCTGATGATGCCCCTAGGCATATCAAATGCCCTAGGCAATTGCCTAGTTTGCCTATGCCTATGGCCGGCTCTGCCTGGGCTATATGGATGTATTTAACCCCTGCCAGGATTACAGAAAAAAACGGGAGAAGAGCCCGCCGTGAAGGGGGCGGGGCCTATCTCCTCAGCACACAGCGCCATTTTTCCCACACAGATCCGCTGGTGGGAAGGCTCCCAGGCTCTCCCCTGCACTGCACTACAGAAACAGGGTTAAAACAGAGAGGGGGTGGCATATTTTGGCGATATTAATATATATTAAGCTGCTATAAGGGAAAACACTTACTATAAGGTTTTCCCTGTATATAATTATAGCGCCTTGGTGTGTGCTGGCAAACTCTCCCTCTGTCTCCCCAAAGGGCTAGTGGGGTCCTGTCCTCTATCAGAGCATTCCCTGTGTGTGTGCTGTGTGTCGGTACGTGTGTGTCGACAGCTATGAGGATGATGTTAGTGGAGGCGGAGCAATTGCCTGTAATGGGATGTCACCCCCTAGGGAGTCGACACCGGAATGGATGGCTTTATTTATGGAATTACGTGATAGTGTCAACACGCTACAAGGTCGGTTGACGATATGAGACGGCCGGCAAACCAATTAGTACCTGTCCAGGCGTCTCAAACACCGTCAGGGGCTTTAAAACGCCCATTACCTCAGTCGGTCGACATAGACACAGACACGGACACTGACTCCAGTGTCGACGGTGAAGAAACAAACGTATTTTCCAGTAGGGCCACACGTTACATAATCACGGCAATGAAGGAGGCGTTACATATTTCTGATACTACAAGTACCACAAAAAAAAAAAAAAAAAGGGTATTATGTGGGGTGTGAAAAAACTACCCGTAGTTTTTCCTGAATCAGATAAATTGATTGAAGTGTGTGATGAAGCGTGGGTTAACCCCGATAAAAAACTGCTAATATCTAAGAAATTATTGGCATTATACCCTGTCCCGCCAGAAGTTGGGAAACACCCCCTAGGGTGGATAAGGCACTCACACGCTTATCAAAACAAGTGGCGTTACCGTCTCCTGATACGGCCGCCCTCAAGGAACCAGCTGATAGGAAGCTGGAAAATGTCCTAAAAAGTATATACACTCATACTGGTGTTATACTGCGACCAGCGATTGCCTCAGCCTGGATGTGCAGCGCTGGGGTGGCTTGGTCGGATTCCCTGACTGAAAATATTGATACCCTTGACAGGGACAGTATTTTATTGACTATAGAGCGTTTAAAAGATGCGTTTCTATATATGCGTGATGCACAGAGGGATATTTGCACCCTGGCATCAAGAGTAAGTGCGATGTCCATTTCTGCCAGAAGATGTTTATGGACACGACAGTGGTCAGGTGATGCGGATTCCAAACGGCACATGGAAGTATTGCCGTATAAAGGGGAGGAGTTATTTGGGGTCGGTCTTTCGGACCTGGTGGACACAGCAACAGCTGGAAAATCCACCTTTTTACCCCAACTCACCTCTCAGCAGAAAAAGACACCGTCTTTTCAGCCTCAGTCCTTTCGTCCCCATAAGGGCAAGCGGGCAAAAGGCCAGTCATATCTGCCCCGGGGTGGAGGAAAGGGAAAAAGACTGCCGCAGACAGCCTCTTCCCAGGAACAGAAGCCCTCCACCGCTTCTGCCAAGTCCTCAGCATGACGCTGGGGCCTTACAAGCGGACTCAGGTGCGGTGGGGGGTCGTCTCAAGAGTTTCTGCGTGCAGTGGGCTCACTCGCAAGTAGACCCCTGGATCCTACAGGTAGTATCCCAGGGGTACAGATTGGAATTCGAGACGTCTCCCCCTCGCAGGTTCCTGAAGTCTGCTTTACCAACGTCTCCCTCCGACAGGGAGGCGTATTGGAAGAAATTCACAAGCTGTATTCCCAGCAGGTGATAATCAAAGTACCCCTCCTACAACAGGGAAAGGGGTATTATTCCACACTATTTGTGGTACCGAAGCCAGACGGCTCGGTGAGACCTATTCTAAATCTGAAATCTTTGAACACTTACATACAAAGGTTCAAATTCAAGATGGAGTCACTCAGAGCAGTGATAGTGAACCTGGAAGAAGGGGACTATATGGTGTTCCTGGACATCAAGGATGCTTCCCTTCATGTCCCAATTTGCCCTTCTCACCAAGGGTACCTCAGGTTCGTAGTACAGGACTGTCATTATCAGTTTCAGACGCTGCCGTTTGGATTGTCCACGGCACCCCGGGTCTTTACCAAGGTAATGGCCGAAATGATGATTCTTCTTCAAAGAAAAGGCGTCTTAATTATCCCTTACTTGGACGATCTCCTGATAAGGGCAAAGTCCAGGGAACAGTTGGAGGTCGGAGTAGCACTATCTCGGGTACTGCTACAACAGCACGGCTGGATTCTAAATATTCCAAAATCGCAGCTGATCCCAACGACACGTCTGCTGTTCCTAGGGATGTTTCTGGACACAGTCCAGAAAAAGGTGTTTCTCCCGGAGGAGAAAGCCAGGGAGTTATCCGAGCTAGTCAGGAACCTCCTAAAACCAGGAAAAGTGTCAGTGCATCATTGCACAAGGGTCCTGGGAAAAATGGTGGCTTCATACGAAGCGATTCCATTCGGCAGATTTCACGCAAGAACTTTTCAGTGGGATCTGCTGGAAAAAGGGTCCGGATCGCATCTTCAGATGCATCAGCGGATAACCCTGTCTCCGAGGACAAGGGTGTCTCTTCTGTGGTGGCTGCAGAGTGCTCATCTACTAGAGGGCCGCAGATTCGGCATTCAGGATTGGATCCTGGTGACCTCGGATGCCAGCCTGAGAGGCTGGGGAGCAGTCACACAGGGAAGAAAATTCCAGGGAAAGTGGTCAAGTCTAGAGACTTCTCTCCACATACATATACTGGAGCTAAGGGCAATTTACAATGCTCTATGCCTAGCAAGACCTCTGCTTCAAGGTCAGCCGGTGCTGATCCAGTCGGACAACATCACGGCAGTCGCCCACGTAAACAGACAGGGCGGCACAAGAAGCAGGAGGGCAATGGCAGAAGCTGCAAAGATTCTCCGCTGGGCGGAGAATCATGTGATAGCACTGTCAGCAGTGTTCATTCCGGGAGTGGACAACTGGGAAGCAGACTTCCTCAGCAGGCACGATCTTCACCCGGGAGAGTGGGGACTTCACCCAGAAGTCTTCCACATGATTGTGAACCGTTGGGAAAGACCAAAGGTGGACATGATGGCGTCCCGCCTCAACAAAAAACTGGACAGGTATTGCGCCAGGTCAAGGGACCCTCAGGCAATAGCTGTGGATGCTCTGGTAACACCGTGGGTGTACCAGTCAGTGTATGTATTCCCTCCTCTTCTTCTCATACCCAAGGTACTGAGAATTATAAGACGAGAGGAGTAAGAACTATACTCGTGGCTCCGGATTGGCCAAGAAGGACTTGGTACCCGGAACTTCAAGAGATGCTCACAGAGGACCCATGGCCTCTGCCGCTAAGAAGGGACTTGCTTCAGCAAGGACCCTGTCTGTTCCAAGAATTACCGCGGCTGCGTTTGACGGCATGGCGGTTGAACGCCGGATCCTAAGGGAAAAAGGCATTCCGGAAGAGGTCATACCTACCCTGGTCAATGCCAGGAAGGAGGTGACCGCACAACATTATCACCGCATTTGTCAAAAATATGTGGCGTGGTGTGAGGCCAGGAAGGCCCCCACGGAGGAATTTCAACTGGGTCGATTCCTGCATTTCCTGCAAACAGGAGTGTCTATGGGCCTCAAATTGGGGTCCATTAAGGTTCAAATTTCGGCCCTGTCGATTTTCTTCCAGAAAGAATTGGCTTCAGTTCCTGAAGTCCAGACATTTGTCAAGGGAGTACTGCATATACAACCCCCTTTTGTGCCTCCAGTGGCACCGTGGGATCTCAACGTAGTTCTGGGATTCCTCAAATCACATTGGTTTGAACCGCTCAAATCTGTGGATTTGAAATATCTCACATGGAAAGTGACCATGCTGTTGGCCCTGGCCTCGGCCAGGCGAGTGTCAGAATTGGCGGCTTTGTCTCACAAAAGCCCATATCTGATTTTCCATTCGGACAGGGCAGAACTGCGGACGCGTCCCCAGTTTCTCCCTAAGGTGGTGTCAGCGTTTCACCTGAACCAACCTATTGTGGTGCCTGCGGCTACTGGGGACTTGGAGGACTCCAAGTTGCTAGACGTTGTCAGGGCCCTGAAAATATATGTTTCCAGGACGGCTGGAGTCAGAAAATCTGACTCGCTGTTTATCCTGTATGCACCCAACAAGCTGGGTGCTCCTGCTTCTAAGCAGACGATTGCGCGTTGGATTTGTAGTACAATTCAGCTTGCACATTCTGTGGCAGGCCTGCCACAGCCAAAATCTGTAAAGGCCCATTCCACAAGGAAGGTGGGCTCATCTTGGGCAGCTGCCCGAGGGGTCTCGGCTTTACAACTTTGCCGAGCTGCTACTTGGTCAGGGGCAAACACGTTTGCAAAATTCTACAAATTTGATACCCTGGCTGAGGAGGACCTGGAGTTCTCTCATTCGGTGCTGCAGAGTCATCCGCACTCTCCCGCCCGTTTGGGAGCTTTGGTATAATCCCCATGGTCCTGACGGAGTCCCCAGCATCCACTTAGGACGTCAGAGAAAATAAGAATTTACTTACCGATAATTCTATTTCTCGTAGTCCGTAGTGGATGCTGGGCGCCCATCCCAAGTGCGGATTGTCTGCAATACTTGTACATAGTTATTGTTACAAAAATCGGGTTATTATTGTTGTGAGCCATCTTTTCAGAGGCTCCTCTGTTATCATGCTGTTAACTGGGTCCAGATCACAAGTTGTACAGTGTGATTGGTGTGGCTGGTATGAGTCTTACCCGGGATTCAAAATCCTTCCTTATTGTGTACGCTCGTCCGGGCACAGTATCCTAACTGAGGCTTGGAGGAGGGTCATAGGGGGAGGAGCCAGTGCACACCACCTAGTGGTCAAACTTTTAATTTTGTGCCCTGTCTCCTGCGGAGCCGCTATTCCCCATGGTCCTGACGGAGTCCCCAGCATCCACTACGGACTACGAGAAATAGAATTATCGGTAAGTAAATTCTTATTTTTTCCTCACCGAACATAATACCCCTTTTTGGTGGTACTCGTATTATCAGAAATGTGTAAAACATTTTTCATTGCCTCAATCATGTAACGTGTGGCCCTACTGGAAGTCACATTTGTCTCTTCACCGTCGACACTGGAGTCAGTATCCGTGTCGGCGTCTATATCTGCCATCTGAGGTAACGGGCGCTTTAGAGCCCCTGACGGCCTATGAGACGTCTGGACAGGCACAAGCTGAGTAGCCGGCTGTCTCATGTCAACCACTGTCTTTTACACAGAGCTGACACTGTCACGTAATTTCTTCCAACAGTTCATCCACTCAGGTGTCGACCCCCTAGGGGGTGACATCACTATTACAGGCAATCTGCTCCGTCTCCACATCATTTTTCTCCTCATACATGTCGACACAAAAGTACCGACATACAGCACACACACAGGGAATGCTCTGATAGAGGACAGGACCCCACTAGCCCTTTGGGGAGACAGAGGGAGAGTTTGCCAGCACACACCAGAGCGCTATATATATACAGGGATAACCTTATATAAGTGTTTTTCCCCTTATAGCTGCTGTATAGTTAATACTGCGCCTAATTTGTGCCCCCCTCTCTTTTTTAACCCTTTCTGTAGTGTAGTGACTGCAGGGGAGAGCCAGGGAGCTTCCCTCCAACGGAGCTGTGAGGGAAAATGGCGCCAGTGTGCTGAGGAGATAGGCTCCGCCCCCTTATCGGCGGCCTTATCTCCCGTTTTTTTATGTATTTTGGCAGGGGTTAAATGCATCCATATAGCCCAGGAGCTATATGTGATGCATTTTTTTGCCATCCAAGGTGTTTATTATTGCGTCTCAGGGCGCCCCCCCCAGCGCCCTGCACCCTCAGTGACCGGAGTGTGAAGTGTGCTGAGAGCAATGGCGCACAGCTGCAGTGCTGTGCGCTACCTTGTTGAAGACAGGACGTCTTCTGCCGCCGATTTTCCGGACCTCTTCTGCCTTCTGGCTCTGTAAGGGGGCCGGCGGCGCGGCTCTGGGACCCATCCAAGCTGGGCCTGTGATCGTCCCTCTGGAGCTAATGTCCAGTAGCCTAAGAAGCCCAATCCACTCTGCACGCAGGTGAGTTCGCTTCTTCTCCCCTTAGTCCCTCGATGCAGTGAGCCTGTTGCCAGCAGGTCTCACTGAAAATAAAAAACCTAAACTAAAACTTTCACTAAGAAGCTCAGGAGAGCCCCTAGTGTGCACCCTTCTCGTTCGGGCACAGAGATCTAACTGAGGCTTGGAGGAGGGTCATAGGGGGAGGAGCCAGTGCACACCAGATAGTCCTAAAGCTTTCTTTAGATGTGCCCAGTCTCCTGCGGAGCCGCTATTCCCCATGGTCCTTACGGAGTCCCCAGCATCCACTTAGGACGTTAGAGAAATATTGTAATGCATACATCATGTACTAACCACACACACATGCCCGCTGCGCGTGCACTTGTTCCGCCGTGCGTGCACATATCCGCAATTAGCGTATGATCGCTCCCGCGATCCTGCGCGTGGTATGGGTATTTACGGCGGAGTTTGTGAGCGCATAGAGGGTTATCAGAACATTACATATTTAACCCAAATAGTGCACTTTGTACACATAGCTCCCCTGCACCACATCAGCAAGTATCAACAGTTTAAATGATTCCAGGACTAAGGGATTCACCTTTGCATGATAGGAAGGGACAGACTAAGGTTATAAGGTGATGTCTAGTATCCGGCTGTAGGGTATTTTAAGAGTAACATTCCGGTGTTGGTTAGAGAAAGATTGCATGTTCCTGCATATAGTTATGTGCAGAAGTAGAATATAGATATAAACTGTATTTACTGTATATTATGTATGCGGCGGGAATCCAGAGGAGACCACCCACAAGAGCAGTTGAGAAAGACATCGCCCACCTTTTCAAATCAACCTATGACCTCTCCTGTAATGTAAAGATGCATCTCTGTGTCCAATAGACAAAGGGATTACAGTGACCATTGTATTGTATATGGAAGTAGTGTATAAAAAGCCTGTTGCTGCCTGGCTGGTCAGAAGACTCTGAACGCTATCTACCTGATGAGCGGAGGACTGGTCCAGGTTGTGCAAGCGAACATTCTCACGTATGTACATTGACTGTAGCCATTATTCTGTTGTAGATTTATCTTGTTAGCCTTGAAGTGTATAACTTGTACTGTTATCCCCTTTCAAATAATCCACTGTGGTGTTAGAACCCAGCGGTTAACTACAAACCAGTGTTGTGTCCTCATTTCCCTGCTAGGGTTTAAAGTGTATTTAACTGTATAAGGTTTAAGAGTGTATTGATAAGGTGTGTACGAACAGCAAGTACTTTATACCGTCAGCGCTGCGTAAGGTTTAAGGTGTAACATCATTACAGTGCTTTGCGGCACATGGTTTAGAGTGTAAGAATAACATTGCATTGCATTACGAATAAGGTTTAAAGTTTATCAAGAGTGTCTGCGCGCGCTGTGCGTACTTTGTACACCCAGCGCGGCGTGTGTACGCTAAGTACGTACAACGTACAGGACTCTGTACGCAAATAGCGTACAAAGTGCGTAGCGTGTATATTAAGTCCAGCGGCCGCAGCGGCTCCATGGTAAAAGTGTGTTTAAAGGTATAGTTTTATTGTTTAAGATAATATCGACATTATCAATTGGGCGCTCGTCCGGGATTTTCCTCATACCCGCAGCCTAGCAGGTTACAGCAGACTTTATCTATCAGCAAAGGGCGGACAGGTATCCACGTAAGCCTTCTCCTGGTTGGTGGATACACTGGTAAACCCTATCTCAATTGCTGATAAGATAAGCGTCTGCTCTGCATGGTTTGTAGGGATGCTGGTGGGATCCGTAAGGTAAATACGCAAAGCTATTTTAAGTCTGTGAATTTCTGTTTGGCGCCAAATGCGCACACAACACACGCATACACCTGTATTTTGTACTTTGCATATCTGCTCGCATTGTTGCCATAAGTAGTGATTATTAGATTCATTTTGACCTGTACTGAGAAATTTGTTGCTATTTAGTTAAAACATAGACTAGATATTAAGGGAGTAAAACGTAAAACACAAATACAGTCTGGCCTAGTTAAACAGGTCTATACAGGAAAATACTGTGTTGTGTTAAGTAAACGATTATAGGTAATATCGCTTACATTTATAGAAGTGTGGGATTTGTGCTACTGCAGACGTACGGTCTTTGTACACGTGTCTCGGACAAAGTACGGGACTGCGTACGCAACGTAAAGACATACGCACGGTCGCGTGTTTACACAACGTGCGTAAGGGTACGGCCGCTAAGTCCAAATTACACAATAGCAGTGTTTAGTTTAGGCGCGAAACGGTAGCCACGCGATAATAGCACAAATTGCTCAGTGTCCAAGATTTAGTTTAAATAAAACCTTTTTTACTGTATTACCTCTGGTACTAAGGCTGTTTATCTGAATGAAAGTTAATTTTCTGTACAGAAAAAAAACAAAGTGTATTTGAGTGAACGAGCGTGAGTGTGCACACAATAAAGGTTTTGTGGACCCAGGGAATTCGGGATCCCGTAGGAGACCACACCAGGTGAGTGGAGACTTGGTGGCGTGAGACTAGCTTGCTCACGTTAACATAGATTAAAGTACAAAGGAGCAAGGTAGCAGATATCGCAGACCAAAGGTCAGCGAAGGTTGAGAGTACCGCAGACTAAAGGTCAGCGAGGTTTTTGTTTAGGTACCGCAGCCCAGGGGGTTAGCAAAGAACCCATATAGGCCCGTTTTGATACGCTCCGGCTGAGATTTCGCAGCCTGAAAAATCGATTCCATTGGTCGTACGGCGGATAAGTAACAGTTAACTATACGCTGTGCGATTGGACCGCGCGTTCATGAGTGCAATACTTAGCGCAAGGTGATACCCTTTTTACGAGATTTGCGTAAAATCGCAGGATCATTAGCGCTGTGTGTAGCATACGCAAGCGTGATTTGTGTAAAAAAAAATTGTTTTAAGGGAGTTTCGCTGGTCAATCAGGAAATCTCCAACAACCAATATTTACTGGAAAGGGTAAGTCACTCCCATATACTTCCAGTGAATAGAGGTTACATAGGGGCCCTAGGTTGGGTACGTACCGGCGCTGACGACAGTGTTTGGGGGTATTGGCCAACGTGGGCGGTGAGTGGGTGAGAGCATCGTTGAACTTTCACCGTTGCCTTATATTGAGTATTTTGTTTTTTTTGTGGGAATTAGCTGAGAAGGCAATACCTGCAAAATATGGGGGCCAGTTGCTCAAGTAAGGGACGTTCAACCAGGGTTCAGGTTGACATTCCGCGGCCCAGGGGGTCAGCGAGGTACATAATGTGTGAGAAGCATGGATCACACACTGAAGTTTTTTGCAATGAATGGGAACGTATGACTGCGGAAGATAGGGAACCATTCCCTAAGGTAGGCAGTTTTGAACCAGAGGTGTTGCAGAATTTAAGGTTTAGGATATGTCTGATAAAATCCCAAAAGCAAAGGGTCAGACACACAAACTGTTTAAATTTATGGCAGCAAGAGGGCGATATACAGAGGGAACTAGCTCACGCAGCCGGTTCCAAACCTAGCAGGAAACTGATGGCAACCGCACCACCACCACCGTATATTACAGGGGAGAAAGTGGCTACAGGCAATGGCATACTGGTATATGATAAGAGTAAAGTTGATAAATGTACTAATGCTAACCCGTGCAAGTTGTATCCCATTTTAAACTTCCCTCAGGACTGCGAGCAAGAAGATAAGCCCAGCACGATATCGGCACTCTCTCTAACAGCCACCATACAAGACACCCAGGGGGGCACGGCCCAACCAGTAAGAGCAGTAGTAAAGGCCCCTAGCGGAGGAGTAGGTGAGGTCGTGTCCACAGGTAAGTACGGTACCGTACATTATGCAGAGACAATTGCACCTCACATTGTAGAAGCAACTCAGAATGATGTAATTTAACTAAATCCTGTCAGGGTGATCGCAGTCCCCAATGGGAGGACTGACGCTCAGGGAGTCACTCCCATCAGGAACATTGCTATGCATTGTCCTTGGTCCCGGACAGAATTGAGGACAATTATGTCTGAATTTCCCGATCCCAGAAAGGATCTAGCCGCATGTCAGAAGTTTATTAAAGAATTAGGTAATGCCACCGAACCCACAAACAAAGATTGGCGAACAGTGCTACGGGCATGTTTACCCTCCAATATTGACCCCGCAAAATTCATTACTGATTGTAAATTAGATGTAGAAGTAACTCTCACTGATGAATACACTCAGGAGAATGTACGACAGATCAATCTGCAATTAGGAGTATATTTCCCTACTTTTGTCAAATGGAATAAAATCTTTTCCATAAGACAAAAAGAAGGTGAAATGGCATCTGAATATTTCCATCGAGCACTGCAGGAAATGGCTAGATACACTGGGGTCGAGGACATTAAGGAAAATATACATCACAGGGAGGTAGCTGTGTCAGTATTAATGGACGGGTTAAAAGAAACATTGAGAACAAGGGTACATACCACTCAACCTAACTGGACAGGTATCTCGGTGGCTGCATTAAGAGAGTCCGCTATCGAGCACGATCGGAACATCGTTAAGCACAGGGGATAAGCTGATGACAGTAAGTATAAAAGCCCTTACAACGAAACCGCATCAACCAAAACCCCAGACCCCTGATGGTAAGTCGCATGTAGTAGTATGTTATAACTGCCAGAGGGAAGGACATTTTGCACGGAATTGTAGGTATAAGGACACACATAAGGTATACCGACCCCCTAGACCAGGATATGAACCACATTATAATACACGTAATTGGAACCAGGGATCGCATAGGAGGAGTTATGAGCCGCATGCAGGGGAATCAAGGAGGTACCCACCTAGGAGGGACTGGCAGACCTCTGAAAATTCTCAGCTACCCCCCTCACATATTGTAGCTGCCAGCGCGCTGCGGGAGGGTCACAATATACAATAGGGGTTAGGCCACACCTGTAGTCTGCAGCCAGTGAAGTTGATTGTTAGCCTAGGTAGTGAACCTGAGGTCACAGTTGATGTAGCTGGTAGATCACTACCTTTCTCTTACGTCCTAGAGGATGCTGGGGACTCCGTAAGGACCATGGGGTATAGACGGGCTCCGCAGGAGATAGGGCACCTAAAAAGAACTTTGACTATGGGTGTGCACTGGCTCCTCCCTCTATGCCCCTCCTCCAGACCTCAGTTAGATCTTGTGCCCAGAGGAGAATGGGTGCACTGCAGAGAGCTCTCCAGAGTTTTCTGTGGAAAAATAATTTTGTTAGGTTTTTTATTTTCAGGGAGTCCTGTTGGCAACAGGCTCCCTGCATCGTGGGACCGAGGAGAGAGAAGCAGAGCTGGCTTGTTAAGTTGGGCACTGCTTCTAAGGCTACTGGACACCATTAGCTCCAGAGGGAGTCGGAACACAGGTTTCACCTGAGGTTCGTCCCGGAGCCGCGCCGCCGTCCTTACAGATGCCGAAGATAGAAGCCGGGTGAGTATGAGAAGGCAAAGAAGACTTCAGGCGGCAGAAGACATCAGATCTTCATGAGGTAAGCGCGCAGCGGTAAGCTGCGCGCCATTGCTCCCAGTCACACACACACAAGCAGGCACTGCAGGGCGCAGGGGGGCGCGCCCTGGGCAGCAATATTCCTCATATTGGCATGGATAAACATGGATTAGGCTGTGGCACAGTAAATCCGGTAACCCCCGCCATTTTTCTATACAAAGTTGATGGGACCGAAGCCCGCCGTCGGGTGGGCGGGGCTTGATCCTCAGCACTAACCAGCGCCATTTTCTCCACAGAGACTGCATGAGGAAATGCTGGCTCCCTGTTCTCACCCCTGCTGAGCTTCACAGGCTGGAAAAAAGAGGAGGGGGGCACTTTGGCGACGCAGTGAGTGGAGATTACAATTATATACATATAACAGCGCTATCTGGTCATATATTCCAGTGTTTTTAAGCGCTGGGTGTGTGCTGGCATACTCTATCTCTCTGTCTCTCCTAAGGGCCTGGTTGGGGTTTTGTCCCCTTATAGGTAACTCCCTGTGTGTGGGGGGTGTCGGTACGTGTGTGTCGACATGTCTGAGGCGGAAGGCTTCTCCAAGGAGGAGGTGGAGCAAATGAGTGGTGTGTCCCCGTTGGTTGTGCCGACTCCAGATTGGATGGACATGTGGCATACGTTGCATGCAAGTGTGACATCTTTACATAAAAGGCTTGATAAGGCTGGTTTAGGGGGGACATCGGGCGGTCAATCCTCAGATTGGACCGACTCACAGGGCCCGTCGGGGTCTCAAAAGCGTCCCTTGACACAAGACACTACTACAGACACGGATTCTGATTCCAGTGTCGACTATGACGAAGTTAAATTGCACCCTAGGGTGACTAAAACCATTCAGTGCATGATTGTGGCAATAAGGGATGTGTTGCATATTGTTGATGAACCCTCGGTCCCCGACACAAGGGTACACATGTTTAAGGAAAAGAAACAGATTATTAATTTTCCCACATCTCATGAATTAAATGAGTTCTTTGGAAAAGCTTGGGAGACTCCGGATAAGAGACCGCAGATCCCCAAAATAATTTTTATGGCATACCCTTTCCCTAAGCAGGACAGGGAAATTTGGGAATCACCCCCCACTGTGGACAAGGCCCTGACGCGCTTGTCCAAGAAAGTGGCGCTACCGTCTCCTGACACAGCGGCCCTTAAGGACGCTGCAGATCGCAGGCAAGAAACTACATTAAAGGGTATTTATTCTCATACGGGTGCTGTGTTAAGACCGACGATTGCGTCGGCATGGGTGTGTAGCGCAATTGCAGCTTGGACAGATGAGCTGACAAATCAATTTGATACTATGGATAAGGATACTATATTCCTAACTCTAGCCCATATAAAAGACGCAGTCTTATTTATGAGGGATGCTCAAAGGGACATTGGATTGCTAGCTTCCAGGGCCAATGCCATGTCAATCTCAGCGAGAAGCTCCTTATGGACTCGCCAATGGACGGGTGATGCGGATTCCAAAAAACATATGGAAGTACTACCCTATAAGGGTGATGTATTGTTTGGGGATGGGCTGACGGACCTGGTTTCCACAGCTACAGCAGGTAAATCTAATTTTTTACCATATATTCCCCAACAGCAAAAGAAAGCAACACCCTATCAGATGCAGTCCTTTCGGTCGCACAAGTCCAAAAGAGGTCGGGGATCCTCTTTCCTCGCCAGAGGTAAGGGCAGAGGCAAGAGAGCACCTGCTTCGGCAGGTGCCCAGGAACAAAAGTCCTCCCCGGCTGCTCCAAAAGCCACAGCATGAAGCTGGGACTCCCCTGAGGGAGTCCGCACCGGTGGGGGCACGTCTTCGACTTTTCAGTCAGGCCTGGGTCAGTTCGGACCTGAATCCCTGGGTGTTGGAAATAGTTTCCCAGGGTTACAAATTGGAATTCGAGGATGTGCCCCCGAGCCGATTTTTCAAATCGGCCCTACCAGCTTCCACATCGGAAAGGGATGTAGTGTTAGCTGCAATTCAAACGCTGTGTATACAGCAAGTGATAATCAAGGTTCCCCTGCACCAGCAGGGAAGAGGTTACTATTCAACCCTTTTTGTGGTCCCGAAACCGGACGGTACGGTCAAACCGATTTTAAATCTGAAATCCCTAAACCTGTGCATAAAAAGATTCAAATTCAAAATGGAATCTCTCAGAGCGATAATAGCCAACATGGAGGAGGGGGAGTTTATGGTGTCTCTGGACATAAAGGATGCGTACCTTCATGTCCCCAGTTGATTCCGACAACTCGACTACCGTTCCTAGGTATGATACTGGATACGGAACAAATGAAGGTCTTTCTCCCAATAGAGAAGGCCCAAGACATCCAGAACATGGTCAGAGACCTGCTAAAACCGAAAAGGGTGTCAGTTCACCAATGCACTCGAGTTCTGGGGAAAATGGTGGCGGCCTACGAGGCCATTCCCTTCGGAAGGTTCCATGCAAGGACTTTTCAATGGGACCTTCTGGACAAGTGGTCAGGGTCCCATCTGCACTTACATCGGAAAATAACTCTGTCCCCAGGAACCAGAGTGTCCCTCCTGTGGTGGTTGCAAAGTGGTCACCTGCTGGAGGGTCGCCGGTTCGGGATTCAGGACTGGATCCTGGTTACCACGGACGCGAGCCTCCGAGGATGGGGAGCGGTCACACAGGGAAAGACTTTTCAGGGTCTTTGGTCAGACCGGGAGTCCAGTCTACACATCAATGTGTTGGAACTCAGGGCCATTTATAACGGCCGTCGACAAGCGGAGAGTTTTCTTCGAAACCTACCGGTTCTGATTCAATCAGACAATGTCACAGCAGTGGCTCATGTGAACCGCCAAGGCGGGACAAGAAGCAGAGTCGCGATGGCGGAAGCCACAAGGATACTTCGCTGGGCAGAAAATCATGTAAGCGCTCTGTCGGCTGTCTTCATTCCGGGAGTGGAGAACTGGGAAGCAGACTTCCTCAGCAGACACGATCTCCATCCAGGAGAGTGGGGACTTCATCAAGAAGTCTTTGCTGACGTAACACGTCTTTGGGGAACCCCTCAAATAGACATGATGGCATCACGCCTCAACAAAAAACTTCGGAGGTATTGCGCAAGGTCTCGGGACCCTCAGGCAGTAGCAGTAGATGCACTGGTAACACCGTGGGTGTTCGAATCGGTCTACGTGTTTCCTCCTCTTCCTCTCATCACGAAAGTGTTGAGGATCATAAGACGAAGAAGAGTACAGACGATACTCGTTGTCCCAGACTGGCCTCGAAGGGCCTGGTACTCGGATCTACAAGAGATGCTCACAGGAGACCCCTGGCCTCTTCCTCTGAGGGAAGACCTGTTGCAGCAGGGGCCCTGTGTATTTCAAGACTTACCGCGGTTACGTTTGACGGCATGGCGGTTGAACGCCGAATCCTAGCGAAAAAGGGAATTCCGGAAGAGGTCATCCCTACGTTAATAAAGGCTAGGAAGGAGGTGACGATAAAACATTACCACCATATCTGGCGAAAGTATGTGTCTTGGTGTGAGACCAAGAATGCACCTACGGAAGATTTTCATCTGGGTCGTCTTCTCCACTTCCTACAGACAGGAGTGGATATGGGCCTGAAATTAGGCTCGGTTAAGGTACAGATTTCGGCCCTCTCGATTTTCTTTCAGAAGGAATTGGCTTCTCTTCCAGAAGTCCAGACGTTTGTAAGGGGAGTGCTGCACATCCAGCCCCCTTTTGTGCCTCCAGTGGCACCATGGGACCTGAACGTTGTGTTGCAGTTCCTAAAATCACACTGGTTTGAACCGCTTAACAAGGTTGAGTTGAAATTGCTTACTTGGAAGGTGGTCATGTTGTTGGCCTTAGCATCAGCAAGGCGAGTGTCAGAATTGGCGGCTCTCTCACACAAGAGCCCCTACTTGATTTTTCATGTGGATCGAGCTGAATTGAGGACACGTCCGCAATTTTTGCCTAAAGTGGTTTCTTCGTTCCATATGAATCAACCTATTGTGGTGCCTGTGGCTACCGGTGACCTGGGGGATTCCAGATCCCTAGACGTAGTCAGGGCCTTAAAGATTTATGTAGCCAGGACGGCTAGAATTAGGAAAACAGAGGCTCTGTTTGTCCTGTATGCGGCCAATAAGATTGGTGCTCCTGCTTCAAAGCAGACTATTGCTCGCTGGATCTGTAATACGATTCAGCAGGCTCACTCTACGGCTGGATTGCCGGTACCAAATTCGGTTAAGGCCCATTCCACTAGGAAGGTGGGCTGTTCTTGGGCGGCTGCCCGAGGCGTCTCGGCTTTACAACTTTGCCGAGCGACGACTTGGTCGGGGTCAAACACTTTTGCTAAGTTCTACAAGTTTGATACCCTGGCTGATGAGGACCTAGCGTTTGCTCAGTTGGTGCTGCAGAGTCATACGCACTCTCCCGCCCGATTGGATGCTTTGGTATAAACCCCATGGTCCTTACGGAGTCCCCAGCATCCTCTAGGACGTAAGAGAAAATAAGATTTTAAACCTACCGGTAAATCTATTTCTCCTGGTCCGTAGAAGATGCTGGGCGCCCGTCCCAGTGCGGAAACTCTGCAAGACTTGTATATAGTTGTTGCTTACATAAGGGTTATGTTACAGTTGACATCGGTCTAGGACCGTTACTGTTGTTTTTGTTCATACTGTTAACTGGTTATGTATGTTCCAGGTTACATGCTATGATTGGTGTGGGCTGGTATGAATCTTGCCCTTGGATTGCTAAATCCTGCCTTGTATTGTCCATCTCCTCTGGGCACAGTTCTCTAACTGAGGTCTGGAGGAGGGGCATAGAGGGAGGAGCCAGTGCACACCCATAGTCAAAGTTCTTTTTAGGTGCCCTATCTCCTGCGGAGCCCGTCTATACCCCATGGTCCTTACGGAGTCCCCAGCATCCTCTACGGACTAGGAGAAATAGATTTACTGGTAGGTTTAAAATCGTATTTTTCTTGTAGATACAGGGGCGGCCAGGTCAGTGTTTAATTCAACGGTAGGTATGAAAACCACGGGTAAAACAATTTCAGCAATGGGAGTAACAGGAATAGTGCAACACTACCCTTTAAGTAGACCAGCGGAGATTACGATAGGGCCTTTGCAGACCAAGCATTCCTTTTTGTTAGCTGCATCGGCTCCGACTAATCTACTTGGGAGAGATTTATTGTGTAAAATGAGGTGTGTAATATATTGTACTCCTGAGGGTGTCTTCTTAGATATACCCGAGAATCACGTTCAGGAAGTGCAGGATATGTTAGACACCCCACAAAGGTTAATGTCACACTCTGCTGTTATAGACAAGTGTCCATCCAAGGTAGAGGCAATGATCTCCCAGATACCGGAATCCCTCTGGACCAAAGATGGACAAGACACTGGATTGATGGCAAATGTAGCTCCTGTAGTAGTGCAAGTAAAAGATGGTAGGATAGCTCCAAAAATCCCACAGTATCCTCTGAAGCCAGAGGTGGAATTAGGAGTGTACCCAGTCATAGAGCGCTTGCTACAACAGGGCATCCTAGTTAGGACGTCCAGCACTGCCAATAGTCCCATCTTCCCTGTGAAAAAGAGTGGGGGGAGGGGTTACAGGCTAGTGCAGGATCTAAGGGGGATAAACAAGATAGTTGAGAGCCAATTCCCCGTAGTGCCAAATCCAGCTGTCATTCTCATGCAAATTCCCCCTACTGCAAAATTTTTCACTGTAATTGACCTCTGTTCTGCTTTCTTTTCGATCCCTCTGCACCCTGACAGCCAATACTTGTTTGCATTCATATACAGGGGAGTACAGTACACCTGGACTCGCCTACCCCAAGGTTTCATTGACAGCCCAAGTATTTTCTCCCAGGCTTTGCATGACTGTTTACAATCCTTTTAACCTGAGAGCGGGTCAGTATTAATACAGTATGTAGATGACTTACTGCTGTGTTCTGATTCACTCGAATCGTCCTTGAAAGACACAAAACAGCTTCTGTTTCACCTTTCTAATACGGGACACAAGGTTTCAAAGGACAAGTTGCAGTTGTGCCAGACCAAGGTAAAATATTTGGGACATTGCTTGATACAAGGCCTTAGACACCTCACCACTGATAGAATAAAGGCGATTCGCGACATGACTCTGCCACAAACCCAGCAACAAATCCGCACTTTTCTTGGAATGTGTGGGTACTGCCGAAACTGGATCCCAGGGTTCTCCATACTGGCTTTACCTTTGCAGGAAATGGTCTCCTCGAACAAACCAGATCGGATCTCTCACACAGATGAGTCCGAACTGGCATTTGAGAGACTTAAACAGTGCCTATCACAGGCACCTGCATTAGGCATGCCAGATTATGGGAAACCCTTTGAATTGTATGGTACGGTAAGTGCTGGGTGCGCGGCAGGTGTCCTAACCCAGAAACATGGTGATGCCAGCAGGCCGGTAGCTTTCTAGAGTGCACTGTTGGACACCGTAGCGCGGTCTCTCCCCACATGCTTGCGAAGTGTTGCAGCGATAGCCTTGCTAGTAAGTAAAAGCGAAGACGTAGTGTTAGGACACAACCTGACCATTCATACACCCCATGCAGTGTCAGCCTTACTAAACTCTGCCCAAACCAGACATGTCTCATCAGCACGGTTTACAAGGTGGGAATTAGCACTAATGGTCCCTGTAAACATCACCATAAAGAGATGCAGCGCATTAAATCCTGCAACTTATCTGCCAGGTGTGCCTGGACAGGCACAAAGGGTGGAGGATGAGAATGATTGTGAAGGAGGATTTAGTACAGACACTGACACACATGATTGTATGGAATATCTGAACCAAACTTTCACTGCAAGACCCGACATTAGTGACAACCCACTGGAAGGCGTAGATTTCACTTTTTACACTGACGGTAGTTGCCACAGACAGACGGACTCGGGAAACTTGTGTACTGGATTCGCAGTCATAGATGACAGAGGTATCATAGAAGCTGAGCCCCTGGGCCCACCGCACTCAGCACAAGTTGCTGAGCTGGTCGCTCTAACCAGAGCGTGTGAATTGGCCAAAGGAAAGTCAGCCAATATATATACAGATTCTAGGTATGCCTTTGGAGTAGTGCATGATTTCGGGGCCCTATGGCGCCTCAGAACTTTCATGACGGCAGCTGGCAGTGGCTTTTATCAAGTGCAAAAGCCCATACTTACAGTCAAGACCCAGTGTCACTTGGTAACAGCCGGGCAGACGAAGCTGCTAAATCAGCAGCACCCCCATACAAACAGATATCACATCACTGATGACATTTAACACCGTCAACACACAAAAATTAAGTGAAATGCAAAATTTGTGTTCTCCACAGGAAAATGCAGTCTGGAGGTCAAAGGGGTATGGCCAGGAGTCCTCAGGACTCTGGACAGATGGACAGGGTAAGCCAGTAGCCCCCAGAGCATATCTTCCAAGCTTAGCTGAGGCGGCACACGGTCTGACTCATCTGGGTAAAGAGGGTATGTGTAAGCTGGTGAGAGCCTGCTGGTGTGCGCCAGGATTCTCTTCTCATGCGGGTAAGAGAGCAATGACATGTCTTATTTGCTTGAAGAAGAATATTGGAAAGTCAATACCAACAGAACCATCCCATATCCCGCCAACAGACGGCCCTTTTCAGGTAATACAGATTTATTTCATACAGTTACCACCCTGCAGAAATTTAAAATATGTGTTAGTCTGTATTAATGTGTTTTCTAATTGGGTAGAAGCGTTCCCTGCTGCCACAAATACTGCTACGTTCACTGCAAAAAAAATTGTGCAGGAATTTGTGTGCAGATATGGTATCCCTAGAATAATTGAAAGCGATAGGGGTACCCATTTTACAGGTGAAGTCTTTCAGGTTATGTGCAAACTGATGGGAATTAATAGCAAGCTGCATACTCCGTACCGCCCACAGGCGAGTGCGAAGGTGGAGAGAGTAAACAGCACTATTAAGAACAAGCTGAGCAAAGTGATGGCTGAAACTGGATTGTTGTGGCCAGAAGCTTTGCCACTTGTATTGTACAGCATCAGAACCACTCCCAGGTCCCCACTTAACCTATCACCCTTTGAGATTCTTTTTGGTCAACAACCCCATGTAATGATTGACCCCCAGGATGATTTGAAATGCAATAACGAAGTGACTGTAAAATATTTGGTTAAGATGAGCCAGCAGCTGAGGAATCAAAACAGAAATCTAAAGCTGGTGATTCCTGACCTACCGAACAGTAATTGTCATGACATTGAACCTGGGGATTATGTAATGATTCGAAATTTTCTACGCTCAGGTTGCCTCATTGACAGGTGGGAAGGACCGTACCAAGTCTTACTAACCAGCACGACAGCATTAAAGGTTGCCGATGGAGAGACTTGGGTCCACTCGTCCCACTGTAAGAAGGTCGCTGACCCAGAGAGAACCCGTGACAAAGAGCAGAGTGTAGAGAACATCGTATCACTGGAGGGTCTGTTCCGGGAAGGCTGAGAGGCAGGACTGTTGTCACGGCACCTGAGCGCAGAGAACAACAAGACCAGAGGCGGTTGTCGCACCAGTTTTCTTTTTCCTTTTTATTATTTTCTCCATCTCCCATTACCCTCCTTTCCTCCCCCTTCTTGTTACCTTTCTCTCCCCTTAACAAGATGGACTTACCCCCAAGAGACTGCGTTCCGGGTTTTCCTGTTAACCCTGTTGTTGACCAGAACAGTGTGTTTCGGTGAGAGTACCAGTGAGGTCGAGAAAGGATCTGGAATGGGTTCTGATGGCAAGGACGGATTTGTAGAATTCCAAGAGCAACACATCAATCGAGCAAAGGCGAGTATCAGAAAATGATCTGGTAGTCAGGAAACTAGGAGGCACTGTGAATGGTTATTGGCTGAGGAAAATTGCATTTGTAAAAATTGTGAGAACATAGTTGAGGATGGGTGCATCCAGAGATGTCAGTCCAGCCTTAATATCAACATGGACCGTCATCCATTGAGTGATTACCACTCACTAGTGGGCAGTGGTGCAAGTAGAAATGGGTGTGGCCAAATTCCACATGGGGCGTGGCCAATGAAAATGGGGGCGTGATACACATATGGGGGAGGGGCAGATACACGTATGACCCCAATAGTGTCAGATACACGTTGCACCACAGTGCTAGATATACATTGCCCCACAGTGCCAGATACATATAACCCCACAGTGCCAGATACACATTGCCCCACAGTGCCAGATACACAAATGTCCCCAGAGTGCCAGATACACATTGTCCCACAGTGCCAGATGCACATTGCCCCACAGTGCCAGATGCACATTGCCCCACAGTGCCAGATACACATTGCCCCACAGTGCCAGATACACATTGCCCCCAGAGTGCCAGATACACAAATGTCCCCAGAGTGTCAGATACACATTGCCTCACAGTGCCAGATACACATTGCCCCACAGTGCCAGATGCACATTGCCCCACAGTGCCAGATACACAAATGTCCCCAGAGTGCCAGATACACATTGCCCCACAGTGCCAGATATGCCCCCAGTGCCAGATATCCTCCAGTGCCAGGTATACATGCCCCCCTGTGCCAGATATCCCCCAGTGCCAGGTATATATGCCCCCCTGTGCTAGATATGCCCCCAGTGCCAGATATCCCCCAGTGCCAGGTATACATGCCCCCCCAGTGCCAGATATCCCCCAGTGCCAGGTATACATGCCCCCCCCAGTGCCAGATATCCCCCAGTGCCAGGTATACATGCCCCCCCAGTGCCAGATATCCCCCAGTGCCAGGTATAACATGCCCCCCCAGTGCCAGATATCCCCCAGTGCCAGGTATAACATGCCCCCCCAGTGCCAGATATCCCCCAGTGCCAGGTATACATGCCCCCCTGTGCCAGATATCCCCCAGTGCCAGGTATATATGCCTCCCTGTGCCAGATATGCCCCCAGTGCCAGGTATACATGCCCCCCTGTGCCAGATATCCCCCAGTGCCAGGTATATATGCCCCCCTGTGCCAGATATGCCCCCAGTGCCAGGTATATATGCCCCCCTGTGCCAGAAATGCCCCCAGTGCCAGGTATACATGCCCCCCTGTGCCAGTTATCCCCCAGTGCCAGGTATATATGCCCCCCTGTGCCAGATATGCCCCCAGTGCCAGGTATATATGCCCCCCTGTGCCAGATATGCCCCCAGTGCCAGGTATACATGCCCCCCCAGTGCCAGGTATAACATGCCCCCCTCCCCTACTCACCGCTGCCGTCGCTGTCCTCCTGTCTGTCATGTGAGGGAAGGAGAGTGCAGCCTGCGCCTCTCGTTCCCCTCAGTCTTCGGCGGGTGTCTCAGTTTAATTCAGCGCCGATCCGTGAGCCAATCAGAGCTCGCGGGTGCGAGCTCTGATTGGCTCACGGATCGGCGCTGAAGTAAACTGAAACACCCACCGGAGACTGAGGGGAACGAGAGGCGCAGGCTGCACTCTCCTGCCCTCACATCAGAGGCGTGTGCGGCGGTGCGGCGTGGGGGAGGGAGGGAAGGAAGAGGAGCGGCGGCCCGTCGGTGTGGGTACGGCGTACCCACGGCTAAATTCTTACGGGTACGCCGTACCCACCCGTACCCGCCCACTTGCACCACTGCTAGTGGGTAAGGTCTTAAACCAGACAGAATGCTGGGTGTGCTCACAAGTACCTCAAGGTCAGAGCAAGTCAGGATTAGTACCGTACCCTTTAGCAATAGATGAGGTACTCGAATTACGGGGTGGGAGACCGGTGGACAAGAAATGTAATATTTCTAGGCCCCCTAGTTTGAAGCTCCACCAGTATCATGTAGATAGATCCTTAGTGTGTTTCAACATTTCCAATTCCCGAAAGCCGGGAAATTGGGAGGTGACATGGAATAACCAAACCATGGCATTTTCGCACAGAGCTGATAGGATACCCGTAGACTCTGAACTTATACGCCAAATAGCCAACAGTGGAAGGTATTTTCGGTATAGGTATACTCAAGGAGGCAAGACCATGCGGGTTGGAGAAGTATCACCAGGGTACTGTGCGCATATCATACAGCCTGATACTTGTACTGAACAGATGAGAGAGTTAGGGATAGGATTTTTCACTTGGAAAGTTTGCAATATGGTAATGTCATATTCTGTCCCATATGTTCTCCCCGATGATGCCTATTTCATATGTGGGAGGAAGGCGTATAAGTGGCTTGCCCCAAACTCAGAGGGATTGTGTTACATTGGAAGAGTGTTGCCAGAGGTCATGACCATAACCCATGATAAGATGAAAGACGTTCACCGCAGTGCTCAAGCTCCTTATACTCATACTCATTATGAACACATCGTTAAGAGACACCTCATAGATAGGACAGAGCACGTAGCCTCTGATTTGATCCACAAATCCACCAGGATTCAATTCCTTCTCGCATTAGATATCACCCGTACTGCCAGAGGAATTATAAATTATAGGTATATCCATGCGCTAGCGAACCTGATAGATAATATCACTGAGATGTATGACGACACCTTCAGGTATACGGGTAGGGAGTTGCAAGCTTACAAAACGGAACTGATCCAGCACAGGATGGTCCTCAATTATATCACAGCCGTGACGGGATGGTACTGTGTTACATTGGCTTCTCAATATGGTGTGAAGTGCTGCACGTATATTACAAACAGCACTGATGACCCAACCGAGATCATCGATCAAAAGATGGACGATATCTTGCAGTTGAAGTGGGAGTTCCAAAGGAGACACAACCTTACCCTGACAGCTGTGAGTAATGAACTGACCGGCTGGGTCTCATGGTTGAACCCACTAAATTGGTTCTCAGGATTAGGAGAGTGGGCTCAAAATGTTATTATGAGTGTAGGAAAGTTTCTACTTTGTATCCTGGGAGTCGTCATAGTTATTGGTTTGATATTTAGGTGTGTTCGAATCCTAACGCGGCGCAAGCGCGGTACAAAATTGATGAGTTTAAGGAGCGGGGGCATTGTTACAGCAACAGATTTAATTTACGACCCATCTATAGAGACAATGTTGTGATAAGGATTGCAAATGAATTCCACGGCCTGTTTCTTTCACCCGTTTTTCCTTTGTTTCCCCCTCAGCAAAAATACACCCATCCGGAAAAGACTTCGATCAACACCCAAGAATAATTACGCAAATGTTATGTGAATGTATTTTTGATATGTATATTATCTTCATCTCTACAACCTTCAGTTAGTGACACACATAGTCGACAGGTGATATCCACATATATTAGCACTCACATATGTTCCCACTCCATGTATCATCAACTAAATGTGCACCCCATTTGTTGGAACAAGAAGCCGAAAAGAGCTCGGTAGTGTTTGTTGGCCCACTTACAGACCCTTAATACGGGATGAGAAGGATTTAATGTATACTTCGCAATACCTCGAAGCTTATCTAGAACATATACGGCACGATGATACATGCCCCTCAGACATGGATTCATACATACATGCTTTTACTATCTCACTAGGTCATACATTTCCCACCTACACCTCTCCTCCTACCGTCCAATCATTTGTAGATATTGTAATATATATATTTTTCTGTTTAGTGTTTAGATAGTGGCAGTTATTGTTGACTGCCAAAGGGTGGACTGTCAAAGTCTAAAAATATTGTAATGCATACATCATGTACTAACCACACACACATGCCAGCTGCGCGTGCACTTGTTCCGCCGTGCGTGCACATATCCGCAATTTGCGTATGATCGCTCCCACGTTCCTGCGCGTGGTATGGGTATTTACGGCGGAGTTTGTGAGCGCATAGAGGGTTATCAGAACATTACATATTTAACCCAAATAGTGCACTTTGGGTTAAATAGCTCCCCTGCTCCAGATCAGCAAGTATCAACAGTTTAAATGATTCCAGGACTAAGGGATTCACCTTTGCATGATAGGAAGGGACAGACTAAGGTTATAAGGGGATGTCTAGTATCCGGCTGTAGGGTATTTTAAGGGTAAAATTCCGGTGTTGGTTAGAGAAAGATTGCATGTTCCTGCGTATAGTTATGTGCAGAAGTAGAATATAGATATAAACTGTATTTACTGTATATTATGTATGCGGCGGGAATCCAGAGGAGACCACCCACAAGAGCAGTTGAGAAAGACATCGCCCACCTTTTCAAATCAACCTATGACCTCTCCTGTAATGTAAAGATGCATCTCTGTGTCCAATAGACAAAGGGATTACAGTGACCATTGTATTGTATATGGAAGTAGTGTATAAAAAGCCTGTTGCTGCCTGGCTGGTCAGAAGACTCTGAACGCTATCTACCTGATGAGCGGAGGACTGGTCCAGGTTGCGCAAGCGAACATTCTCACGTATGTACATTGACTGTAGCCATTATTCTGTTGTAGATTTATCTTGTTAGCCTTGTAGTGTATAACTTGTACTGTTATCCCCTTTCAAATAATCCACTGTGGTGTTAGAACCCAGCGGTTAACTACAAACCGGTGTTGTGTCCTCATTTCCCTGCTAGGGTTTAAAGTGTATTTAATTGTATAAGGTTTAAGAGTGTATTGATAAGGTGTGTACGCACAGCAAGTACTTTATACCGTCAGCGCTGCGTAAGGTTTAAGGTGTAACATCATTACAGTGCTTTGCGGCACATGGTTTAGAGTGTAAGAATAACATTGCATTGCATTACGAATAAGGTTTAAAGTTTATCAAGAGTGTGTGCGCGCGCTGTGCGTACTTTGTACACCCAGTGCGGCGTGTGTACGCTAAGTACGTACAACGTATGGGACTCTGTACGCAAATAGCGTACAAAGTGCGTAGCGTGTATATTAAGTCCAGCGGCCGCAGCGGCTCCATGGTAAAAGTGTGTTTAAAGGTATAGTTTTATGGTTTAAGATAATATCGACATTATCACCCCAGAGCCACCCAGCCAGACAACCCCAGGGCATCGCAGGAGTGATAAAAATATAGGGTTAAAGAGGTAGGAGCAGCTGTTGCTGCATGTGTAAATAATGGCCCTCATTCCGAGTTGATCGCTCGGTAAAAATCTTCGCATCGCAGCGATTTTCCGCTTAATGCGCATGCGCAATGTTCGCCCTGCGACTGCGCCAAGTAAATTTGCTATGTAATTAGGAATTTTACTCACGGCTTTTTCATCGTTCTGCCGATCGTAATGTGATTGACAGGAAATGGGTGTTACTGGGCGGAAACAGGCCGTTTTATGGGCGTGTGGGAAAAAACGCTACCGTTTCCGGAAAAAACGCAGGAGTGGCCGGAGAAACGGAGGAGTGTCTGGGCGAACGCTGGGTGTGTTTGTGACGTCAAACCAGGAACGACAAGCACTGAACTGATCGCAGATGCCGAGTAAGTCTGAAGCTACTCAGAAACTGCTACGAGGTGTGTAATCGCAATATTGCGAATACTTCGATCGCAATTTTAAGATGCTAAGATTCACTCCCAGTAGGCGGCGGCTTAGCGTGTGCAACTCTGCTAAAATCGCCTTGCGAGCGAACAACTCGGAATGAGGGCCAATGTGAGGAGTAAAAGAAAATTATGTGAAGGTGTTACATATATATAAAACAAACTATAAGTGCCATGGAGTGATGAAATAGTGTTAAATTGCGATGCCCCAGGGACACCCAGCCACGGCAGGCACAGGGAGCCCCGCACCCCAGAGAATTCCCCCCATTATGGTCTGCCATATAAAACAAAATGTAGGAGTCTTACCTCAGTGTGCTCATTCCAAATGTAAAGGCTAGAGTGTTGGACTATTTAAAATCAGAGGGGTGGGTGGGGCAGGGTGCTAAATTAGGTTGTCCTCTACTAAGGGGATGATCTCTCAGATCTCTACCAGGGTAGCTCATACTGAGACTGAAACTCAGGTATTAAAGAAGGGTGGTCTTCTGGTTGCCGAATGTCGGGATCCCGGCGCACAGTATACCGGTGCCGGAATCTCGACACCCGGCATACCGACACATATTCTCCCTTGTGGGGGTCCATGACCCCCCTGGAGGGAGAATAAATAGCGTAGCATGCCACGGTGCCCGCACGGGGCTTATTTGCACTCGCCACGCTGTCGGTATGCCGGCGGACGGGCTCCCGGCGCCGGTATGCTGGTCGCCGGCATACCGTACTGCACCCGTTAAAGAACTCTATGGCAGTTTGGTCAGGTTCTGTTCCTATTCCTGCAAAATCCCCTAGTATGTTCCCACAGAAACGTGCACTTGCACAGATTATGCAAGATGACATGGATACCGACTCTGATATAGCAGACGGTGATGGGGATGTGCTGAGGGGGGCATCATCCCTTGCAAAGGGGGGTGCAGCTCTTGATTGAGGCCATTAGAGATGTGTTAAACATTAATGAAACGCCATCTGAGCAGGTTGAGGAGGCTTACTTCACTGACAATAAGAAAGCCTCGCTAACCTTCCCTGCATCAAAAGAATTAAACGCTATATTTGAAAAATCCTGGGAAAACCCAGAGAAAAAATTCCAGATCCCAAAAAGGGTTCTGGTTGCTTTTCCCTTCTCTGAAAAGGATAGGAAAAAATGGGAAGACCCACCCATAGTTGACGCATCTGTCTCCAGACTGTCTAAAGTGGTTTTACCTGTCCATGGATCTACCGCGTTAAAAGAACCGGCTGATCGTAAGATTGACACTACGATCAAATCCATATACACTGCTTCAGGAGTGGCGTTAAGGCCCACTATTGCCTGTGCATGGATTTCTAAAGCCATAATAAAGTGGTCAGTGACATTGAATTGTTTCTACGTAAAATACAGGATTCTGCGGGGTTCATTGTGGAATCCATGAAGGACCTGGGTACGCTGACTGCACGGATATCTTCCATGTCGGTCTCAGCTTGCAGGGGACTCTAGCTATGCCAGTGGTCTGCAGATGCGGAATCCAGGAGAAGTGTGGAGAACCTACCCTACACAGGTCAGGCTCTTTTTGGGGAAGCGTTGGATGCGTGGATTTCCACGGCAGCCGCGGGTAAGTCACCTTTCCTTCCCTTTGCTACACCTTCTACGAAGAAACCATTTTCTTCAGCTGTGTGGCAGTCCTTTCGGACCGCTAAGGCAAAAAAGTCCAAGCCTCCTACCACTTTATTTAGAGGTAGTTGTGCAAAATCCAAAAAGCCTGCACCCGCAGGACCAGAAACCTGCTTCTGGTTCCTCAAAATCCTCAGCATGACAGTGGACCGCACAGCCTGGAGGACGGGCTGGTGGGTGCGAGACTCAGACGTTTCAGAAACGTCTGGGTGTCGTCCGGCCTGGATCCCTGGGTACAGGATATTGTTTCCCAGGGGTACAGACTGGAGTTTCAAAAGCTCCTGCCTCACCGATTCTTTGCTGACAGACAGGGCTATCCTACGGGAAGCCATCCTAAAATTGGAAAAGTCACAGGTCATTGTCCCAGTTCCACCTCATATGTAAAACAAGGGTTATTATTGAAACCTTTTTGTGGTACCGAAACCGGATGGTTCGGTCAGACCAATTTTGAACTTGAAATCGTTGAACCCTTACCTGAGGGTGTTCAAATTCAAAATGAAGTCTGTCAGAGTAGTGATTTCAGGTCTAGAGGAGGGAGAGTTCCTGGTATCCCTGGATATCAAGGATGCGTACCTCCACATTCCGATTTGGCCGCCACACCAGGCTCATCTCAGATTTGCACTGTTAGACAGTCACTATCAATTTCAGGCACTGCCAATTGGCCTCTCCACAGCACAGAGGGTGTTCACCAAGGTGATGGCAGAGATGATGGTTCTCCGCAGACAGAGGGTGAACATAATCCCATATCTGGATGATCTGCTAATAAAGGCATCATCCCGGGAGACGTTGTTGCAGTCCATTGTTCTCACGACTCATCTGGTCAGGGAACACGATTGGATCCTGAACCTTCCACACAAGGAGATTGTCTTTTCTGGGGATGATCCTCGACACGGAAGTGCAGAGGGTATTTCTGCCAGAGGAGAAAGCGTTGATGATTCAAACAATGGTCCAGGATGTCCTGAAGCCAACCCGGGTATCGGTTCATCAGTGCATTCGACTTCTGGGAAGATGGTTGCCTCCTACGAGGCTCTATAGTACGGAAGGTTTCATGCTCGATCCTTCCAACTAGATCTCCTAGACAAATGGTTGGGTTCTCACCTACACATGCACCAGAGGATATGTCTGTCGCCGAAAGCCAGGATTTCACTCCTCTGGTGGCTGCAAATGCCTCACCTTCTGGAGGGCCGCAGGTTCAGGATTCAGGACTGGATCCTTCTTACCAAAGATGCAAGTCTCCGGGGCTGGGGCGCAGTCACTCAGGGGGAAACCTTCCAAGGAAGATGGTCAAGCCTGGAATCCAGTCTTCAAATAAACATTCCGGAACTAAGCCGTCTACAACGGTCTTCTCCAAGAGGCTCATCTTCTGCGAGATCGAGCCATTCAAGTGCAGTCGGACAATGTAACAACGGTGGCCTACATAAACCGACAGGGCGGAACGAAGAGCAGAGCTGCAATGTCAGAGGTAATAGGAATCATCCTCTGGGCAGAAAAGCACGTGGTGGTGCTGTCAGCAACCTTCATTCCGGGAGTAGACAACCGGGAAGCGGACTTCCTCAGCAGACACGATCTCCATCCAGGGGAGTGGGGACTCCACCCGGAGGTGTTCACGGAGGTAACAGATCTTTGGGGTGTACCTCAAATAGATATGATGGCCTCCCGTCTCAACAAGAATCTTCGGAGGTATTGTTCCAGGTCAAGGGACCAGCAAGCCGTGGCGGTGGACGCCGTAGTGACTCCATGGGTGTTCCAGTCTGTGTACGTGTTTCCTCCACTTTCACTTATTCCAAGAGTTCTAAAATTCATAAGGAGAACAATCGTTCAGGCAATCCTTATTGCTCTGGACTGGCCAAGAAGGGTTTGGTAGGCGGATCTTCTTGTTCTTCTGCTGGAAGATCTGAGGCTTCTTCCACTTCGGAAGGACCTATTGCAACAGGGGCCGTTCGCTTATCAAGACTTACCATGGCTACGTTTGACAGCATGGAAGTTGAATGCCAGATATTAGCTCGGAAGGGCATTCCGAGCAAGGTTATTCCTACCCTGATACAGGCTAGGAAAGGAGTAACGTCTAAACATTACCATTGCATTTGTAAAAAGTATGTTTCTTGGTGTGAATCCAAGAAGTTTCCTACGGTGGAGTTTCAACTGGGACAGTTTCTCCTCTTCCTGCAAGCAGGTGTGGATATGGGCCTGAGTTTGGGATCTGTAAAGGTCCAGATTTCGGCCTTATCCATTTTCTTCCAGAAACAGCTGGCTTCCCTCCCTGAGGTTCAGACTTTCTTGAAAGCTGTTCTGCATATACAGCTTCCCTTTGTGCCGCCTATGGCACCCTGGGATCTTAACATGGTGTTACAGTTCCTCCAATCGGATTGGTTGGAACCTCTACATGAGGTTGAGGTCAAGTTTCTCACTTGGAGACTGTCACTTTGTTGGCCTTAGTTTCTGCAAGACGTGTGTCGGAGTTGGGGGCTTTGTCTTGTAAAGGCTCTACTTGGTCTTCCATGAAGATAGAGCTAAGCTCCGGACATGTCAGTAGTTCCTTCCGAAGGTTGTGTCTGCATTTCATATCAATCAACCTATTGTGCCAGTGGCTACTGATTCCTCAATTTCATCAAAGTCCTTGGATATTGTAAGGGCTCTGAAAAGCTATGTGAAGAGGACTGCTCGTCACAGAAAATCGGACTCTCTGTTTGTCCTGTATGATCCCAAGAAACTTGGGTGTCCTGCTTCTAAGCAGACTATATCTCGCTGGATCAGATTCACTATCCAGCATGCATATTCTACGGCAGGATTGCCGTGTCCTACGTCTGTTAAGGCCCACTCTACTCATAAGGTGGGTTCTTCCTGGGTGGCTGCCCGGGGTGTCTCGGCTTTACAACTTTGCCGAGCGGCTACTTGGTCTGGGTAAAACACGTTTGCTAAGTTTTACAGGTTCGATACTTTGGCCTCTGAGGACCTGAAGTTTGGTCAATCAGTTCTGCAGGAGCCTCTGCGCTCTCCCTCCCGTTCTGGTAGCTTTGGTACATCCCCATGGTACTAATGTGGACCCCAGCATCCTCTAGGACGTAAGAGAAAATAGGATTTTAATTACCTACCGGTAAATCCTTTTCTCGTAGTCCGTAGAGGATACTGGGCACCCGCCCAGCGCTTCGTGATCCTGCAGTGGTTGTTTAACTCAGTACTGCTTTGTTCTTGGTTAACTACTGTTTTGTTACTTGGTTAAGTAATATTGTTCAGCCGTTGCTGATTTTTCAAGATGGTTAGCTTGGTTTGTCTTGTATGTGTGAGCTGGTGTGAATCTCGCCACTATCTGTATAATATCCTTCTCTCGAAGTTGTCTGTCTCCTCGGGCACAGTTTCTAGACTGAGTCTGGTAGGAGGGGCATAGAGGGAGGAGCCAGCCCACACTCTCAAACTCTTAATGTGCCAGTGGCTCCTAGTGGACCCATCTATACCCCATGGTACTAATGTGGACCCCAGCATCCTCTACGGACTACGAGAAAAGGATTTACTGGTAGGTAATTAAAATCCTATTTTTGCCCTCACATATTCTTGCAAGTGTACAGCATTTATATTAATTGTTTAAGTTTGTAAAACTGTGTTTTGTTATGTATGTACAGTACCATGGTTAAGGAAGCATAGATAATTTTAAGACATATTATCATTGTGTTTCTCATATCATATATTTTGTATCACCTATAATAAATGTACTAGACAAACTAGAGCTGGTGTTCCAAGTCTTGAACTCATTTTCGGAATCACTAAAGTTATACATGAAATCTGCATATATTATATAAGGCTCTGCAAGTTGGGACAATTGACTTGTAGTCTTAAAGTATAGAATTTATATGTTTAATGTGCCAGGATGGATTATATATCTCTGAAAAGTATATTTACACTTTGCCTGGAAATATTTCCTGGACAGTAGAGCTATAGCTCCTCAAATCTATCTGAATCAATCACATGCATATGAATAGGAACGTCCACACAAAACATAGTAATGGTCCAATCATACGATAACATCGCCCCTTTTGTTATGAGCCCACCTATTTGTAAGCCTATTATAACATATTTGCAGATATAAAATACATAAACCATATATCAATATATGATATAATAAATATACAGTATATAAGATTCCATAAATCAACAATGGGCAGGATGCAGGTGATTGCCTATAATATTACCCGCCCATTTCCTAACCCGAATCGAATACAATTTCCAGAATCGAGAGCAGGTTAACCCCAATAATTCTTTTTGGCCTCCTGACCACCTGTTGCAGTCGAGTTTTGTCCTGCTCTGTAGCCGATCCTAACCACGCTATAATCGACAAGCGGAGAACAGACTGGATTATTGCTGTGTTAAAAAGAATCAACAATCCCTGCGGCAAACCGGACTTCCTAAATTGCCATAAGAAATCCAGCCTTTGATATGCCTTCCTCACGATAACATCAATATTGATCCCCCACTTAAGATCCCTGGAAATAACAACCCAGGAAGGAATCTGAAGGACTCCACCACAGCTACTACTGTACCTGCAATCATGAGGAATGGAACAGCTGGAGGCTGCTTCTGAAAGTCCACTTGACTGTAGAGATGAGCGCCTGAAATTTTTCGGGTTTTGTGTTTTGGTTTTGGGTTCGGTTCCGCGGCCGTGTTTTGGGTTCGAACGCGTTTTGGCAAACCTCACCGAATTTTTTTTGTCGGATTCGGGTGTGTTTTGGATTCGGGTGTTTTTTTCAAAAAACACTAAAAAACAGCTTAAATCATAGAATTTGGGGGTCATTTTGATCCCAAAGTATTATTAACCTCAAAAAACATAATTTACACTCATTTTCAGTCTATTCTGAATACCTCACACCTCACAATATTATTTTTAGTCCTAAAATTTGCACCGAGGTCGCTGTGTGAGTAAGATAAGCGACCCTAGTGGCCGACACAAACACCGGCCCCATCTAGGAGTGGCACTGCAGTGTCACGCAGGATGTCCCTTCCAAAAAACCCTCCCCAAACAGCACATGACGCAAAGAAAAAAAGAGGCGCAATGAGGTAGCTGTGTGAGTAAGATTAGCGACCCTAGTGGCCGACACAAACACCGGGCCCATCTAGGAGTGGCACTGCAGTGTCACGCAGGATGGCCCTTCCAAAAAACCCTCCCCAAACAGCACATGACGCAAAGAAAAAAAGAGGCGCAATGAGGTAGCTGTGTGAGTAAGATTAGCGACCCTAGTGGCCGACACAAACACCGGGCCCATCTAGGAGTGGCACTGCAGTGTCACGCAGGATGTCCCTTCCAAAAAACCCTCCCCAAACAGCACATGACGCAAAGAAAAAAAGAGGCGCAATGAGGTAGCTGACTGTGTGAGTAAGATTAGCGACCCTAGTGGCCGACACAAACACCGGGCCCATTTAGGAGTGGCACTGCAGTGTCACGCAGGATGTCCCTTCCAAAAAACCCTCCCCAATCAGCACATGATGCAAAGAAAAAGAAAAGAAAAAAGAGGTGCAAGATGGAATTGTCCTTGGGCCCTCCCACCCACCCTTATGTTGTATAAACAAAACAGGACATGCACACTTTAACCAACCCATCATTTCAGTGACAGGGTCTGCCACACGACTGTGACTGATATGACGGGTTGGTTTGGACCCCCCCCAAAAAAGAAGCAATTAATCTCTCCTTGCACAAACTGGCTCTACAGAGGCAAGATGTCCACCTCATCATCACCCTCCGATATATCACCGTGTACATCCCCCTCCTCACAGATTATCAATTCGTCCCCACTGGAATCCACCATCTCAGCTCCCTGTGTACTTTGTGGAGGCAATTGCTGCTGGTCAATGTCTCCGCGGAGGAATTGATTATAATTCATTTTAATGAACATCATCTTCTCCACATTTTCTGGATGTAACCTCGTACGCCGATTGCTGACAAGGTGAGCGGCGGCACTAAACACTCTTTCGGAGTACACACTTGTGGGAGGGCAACTTAGGTAGAATAAAGCCAGTTTGTGCAAGGGCCTCCAAATTGCCTCTTTTTCCTGCCAGTATAAGTACGGACTGTGTGACGTGCCTACTTGGATGCGGTCACTCATATAATCCTCCACCATTCTATCAATGTTGAGAGAATCATATGCAGTGACAGTAGACGACATGTCCGTAACCGTTGTCAGGTCCTTCAGTCCGGACCAGATGTCAGCATCAGCAGTCGCTCCAGACTGCCCTGCATCACCGCCAGCGGGTGGGCTCGGAATTCTGAGCCTTTTCCTCGCACCCCCAGTTGCGGGAGAATGTGAAGGAGGAGATGTTGACAGGTCGCGTTCCGCTTGACTTGACAATTTTGTCACCAGCAGGTCTTTCAACCCCAGCAGACTTGTGTCTGCCGGAAAGAGAGATCCAAGGTAGGCTTTAAATCTAGGATCGAGCACGGTGGCCAAAATGTAGTGCTCTGATTTCAACAGATTGACCACCCGTGAATCCTTGTTAAGCGAATTAAGGGCTCCATCCACAAGTCCCACATGCCTAGCGGAATCGCTCCGTGTTAGCTCCTCCTTCAATGTCTCCAGCTTCTTCTGCAAAAGCCTGATGAGGGGAATGACCTGACTCAGGCTGGCAGTGTCTGAACTGACTTCACGTGTGGCAAGTTCAAAGGGCATCAGAACCTTGCACAACGTTGAAATCATTCTCCACTGCGCTTGAGACAGGTGCATTCCACCTACTATATCGTGCTCAATTGTATAGGCTTGAATGGCCTTTTGCTGCTCCTCCAACCTCTGAAGCATATAGAGGGTTGAATTCCACCTCGTTACCACTTCTTGCTTCAGATGATGGCAGGGCAGGTTCAGTAGTTTTTGGTGGTGCTCCAGTCTTCTGTACGTGGTGCCTGTACGCCGAAAGTGTCCCGCAATTCTTCTGGCCACCGACAGCATCTCTTGCACGCCCCTGTCGTTTTTTAAAAAATTCTGCACCACCAAATTCAAGGTATGTGCAAAACATGGGACGTGCTGGAATTTGCCCATATTTAATGCACACACAATATTGCTGGCGTTGTCCGATGCCACAAATCCACAGGAGAGTCCAATTGGGGTAAGCCATTCCGCGATGATCTTCCTCAGTTGCCGTAAGAGGTTTTCAGCTGTGTACGTATTCTGGAAAGCGGTGATACAAAGCGTAGCCTGCCTAGGAAAGAGTTGGCGTTTGCGAGATGCTGCTACTGGTGCCGCCGCTGCTGTTCTTGCGGCGGGAGTCCATACATCTACCCAGTGGGCTGTCACAGTCATATAGTCCTGACCCTGCCCTGCTCCACTTGTCCACATGTCCGTGGTTAAGTGGACATTGGGTACAACTGCATTTTTTAGGACACTGGTGAGTCTTTTTCTGACGTCCGTGTACATTCTCGGTATCGCCTGCCTAGAGAAGTGGAACCTAGATGGTATTTGGTAACGGGGGCACACTGCCTCAATAAATTGTCTAGTTCCCTGTGAACTAACGGCGGATACCGGACGCACGTCTAACACCAACATAGTTGTCAAGGCCTCAGTTATCCGCTTTGCAGCAGGATGACTGCTGTGATATTTCATCTTCCTCGCAAAGGACTGTTGGACAGTCAATTGCTTACTGGAAGTAGTACAAGTGGGCTTACGACTTCCCCTCTGGGATGACCATCGACTCCCAGCAGCAACAACAGCAGCGCCAGCAGCAGTAGGCGTTACACGCAAGGATGCATCGGAGGAATCCCAGGCAGGAGAGGACTCGTCAGAATTGCCAGTGACATGGCCTGCAGGACTATTGGCATTCCTGGGGAAGGAGGAAATTGACACTGAGGGAGTTGGTGGGGTGGTTTGCGTGAGCTTGGTTACAAGAGGAAGGGATTTACTGGTCAGTGGACTGCTTCCGCTGTCGCCCAAAGTTTTTGAACTTGTCACTGACTTATTATGAATGCGCTGCAGGTGACGTATAAGGGAGGATGTTCCGAGGTGGTTAACGTCCTTACCCCTACTTATTACAGCTTGACAAAGGCAACACACGGCTTGACACCTGTTGTCCGCTTTTCTGTTGAAATACCTCCACACTGAAGAGCTGATTTTTTTGGTATTTTCACCAGGCATGTCAACGGCCATATTCCTCCCACGGACAACAGGTGTCTCCCCGGGTGCCTGACTTAAACAAACCACCTCACCATTAGAATCCTCCTGGTCAATTTCCTCCCCAGCGCCAGCAACACCCATATCCTCCTCATCCTGGTGTACTTCAACATCTTCATCTTCAATCTGACTATCAGGAACTGGACTGCGGGTGCTCCTTCCAGCACTTGCAGGGGGCGTGCAAATGGTGGAAGGCGCATGCTCTTCACGTCCAGTGTTGGGAAGGTCAGGCATCGCAACCGACACAATTGGACTCTCCTTGTGGATTTGGGATTTCGAAGAACGCACAGTTCTTTGCGGTGCTTTTGCCAGCTTGAGTCTTTTCAGTTTTCTAGCGAGAGGCTGAGTGCTTCCATCCTCATGTGAAGCTGAACCACTAGCCATGAACATAGGCCAGGGCCTCAGCCGTTCCTTGCCACTCCGTGTGGTAAATGGCATATTGGCAAGTTTACGCTTCTCCTCCGACAATTTTATTTTAGGTTTTGGAGTCCTTTTTTTACTGATATTTGGTGTTTTGGATTTGACATGCTCTGTACTATGACATTGGGCATCGGCCTTGGCAGACGACGTTGCTGGCATTTCATCGTCTCGGCCATGACTAGTGGCAGCAGCTTCAGCACGAGGTGGAAGTGGATCTTGATCTTTCCCTAATTTTGGAACCTCAACATTTTTGTTCTCCATATTTTAATAGGCACAACTAAAAGGCACCTCAGGTAAACAATGGAGATGGATACTAGTATACAATTATGGACTGCCTGCCGAGTGCAGACACAGAGGTAGCCACAGCCGTGAACTACCGTACTGTACTGTGTCTGCTGCTAATATAGACTGGTTGATAAAGAGATGTCTATGTAACTATGTATGTATAAAGAAGAAAGAAAAAAAAACCACGGTTAGGTGGTATACAATTATGGACGGACTGCCTGCTGAGTGCAGACACAGAGGTAGCCACAGCCGTGAACTACCGTACTGTGTCTGCTGCTAATATAGACTGGTTGATAAAGAGATGTCTATGTAACTATGTATGTATAAAGAAGAAAGAAAAAAAAACCACGGTTAGGTGGTATACAATTATGGATGGACTGCCTGCCGAGTGCAGACACAGAGGTAGCCACAGCCGTGAACTACCGTACTGTACTGTGTCTGCTGCTAATATAGACTGGTTGATAAAGAGATGTCTATGTAACTATGTATGTATAAAGAAGAAAGAAAAAAAAAAACACGGTTAGGTGGTATACAATTATGGACGGACTGCCTGCCGAGTGCAGACACAGAGGTAGCCACAGCCGTGAACTACCGTACTGTACTGTGTCTGCTGCTAATATAGACTGGTTGATAAAGAGATGTCTATGTAACTATGTATGTATAAAGAAGGAAGAAAAAAAAAACACGGTTAGGTGGTATACAATTATGGACGGACTGCCTGCCGAGTGCAGACACAGAGGTAGCCACAGCCGTGAACTACCGTACTGTACTGTGTCTGCTGCTAATATAGACTGGTTGATAAAGAGATGTCTATGTAACTATGTATGTATAAAGAAGAAAGAAAAAAAAACCACGGTTAGGTGGTATACAATTATGGACGGACTGCCTGCCGAGTGCAGACACAGAGGTAGCCACAGCCGTGAACTACCGTACTGTACTGTGTCTGCTGCTAATATAGACTGGTTGATAAAGAGATGTCGTAGTAGTATGTATGTATAAAGAAGAAAAAAAAACCACGGTTAGGTGGTATACAATTATGGACGGACTGCCTGCCGAGTGCAGACACAGAGGTAGCCACAGCCGTGAACTACCGTACTGTGTCTGCTGCGACTGGATGATAAATGATATAAAAAATATATATATATCACTACTGCAGCCGGACAGGTATATATTATATATTATATAATGACGGACCTGCTGGACACTGTCTGTCAGCAGAATGAGTTTTATTTTTATAGAATAAAAAAAAAAACAACACACAAGTGAAGTCACACGACGAGTGTTTAACTTTTTCAGGCAATCACAATATAAGTATACTACTAACTATACTGGTGGTCAGTGTGGTCAGGTCACTGGTCAGTCACACTGGCAGTGGCACTCCTGCAGCAAAAGTGTGCACTGTTTAATTTTAATATAATATTATGTACTCCTGGCTCCTGCTATAACCTATAACTGGCACTGCAGTGCTCCCCAGTCTCCCCCACAATTATAAGCTGTGTGAGCTGAGCAGTCAGACAGATATATAATATATATAGATGATGCAGCACACTGGGCTGAGCCTGAGCAGTGCACACAGATATGGTATGTGACTGAGTCACTGTGTGTATCGCTTTTTTCAGGCAGAGAACGGATATATTAAATAAACTGCACTGTCTGGTGGTCACTCACTATATAATATTATGTACTCCTGGCTCCTGCTATAACCTATAACTGGCACTGCAGTGCTCCCCAGTCTCCCCCACAATTATAAGCTGTGTGAGCTGAGCAGTCAGACAGATATATAATATATATAGATGATGCAGCACACTGGGCTGAGCCTGAGCAGTGCACACAGATATGGTATGTGACTGAGTCACTGTGTGTATCGCTTTTTTCAGGCAGAGAACGGATATATTAAATAAACTGCACTGTCTGGTGGTCACTCACTAGTAAACTCTCTGCACTCTCTACACTTCTACAGTACTCCTCCTAGTCCTAAGCTCCAGTAAATCTCTCTCTCTTATAATCTAAATGGAGAGGACGCCAGCCACGTCCTCTCCCTATCAATCTCAATGCACGTGTGAAAATGGCGGCGACGCGCGGCTCCTTATATAGAATCCGAGTCTCACGATAGAATCCGAGCCTCGCGAGAATCCGACAGCGTCATGATGACGTTCGGGCGCGCTCGGGTTAACCGAGCAAGGCGGGAAGATCCGAGTCGCTCGGACCCGTGAAAAAAAACATGAAGTTCGGGCGGGTTCGGATTCAGAGAAACCGAACCCGCTCATCTCTACTTGACTGTCTTAACAGGATTTAACTCCAGATTATTCGACCTACACCAAAGTACCACCTGCTCAACCTCCCTCCTGTACGCAAACTTGTTACCATCTCTGATGAGACCTATAATTGTATCATCTGCAAATTTCAAGGGTTTCACAGTTGGGTCACTGAAGGTGCAGTCGTTTGTATGTAATTAAAAAAGCAAAAGGGAGAGAACACATCCTTGAGGAGCGCCCATTCTAATCATGCTTACACTAGATGAATACTTCCCCAACCTAACACATTTCTCCATGTTAGCCAGAAAATCTGCTATCCATAAACACGTAGTTACAGGAACCTCTAAACTTAACAATTTATGGTACAGAATACCAAGGATGATTGTATTGAATGCTGAACTGAAGTCCACAAACAGGACCCTTGCATATGTTTCCAGCAAATCCAGATGCTGCAGGATTTAACGAAGTCCCATATTAACTGCATCCTCAACAGATCTGTTTGCCCAATAGCTGAATTGCATAGGATCCAAGAGGGGAACTTCAGTGTTCTTCAGATGGGCCAGTACTAACTGCTCAAACATTTTCATAGCCCACGTTATAGCAACTGGTCTGTAGTTGTTCAACCCCCAAATAGATGATTTATTCGGGACTCTAATAGTTACAGACCACTTAAAACAAGCAGGAACCACACAGCTTTCCAAAGATCAATTAACACCCCACGTTAAAGCAACTGGTCTGTAGTTGTTCAACCCAGAAATAAATTATTTCTTCGTGACTGGAATAATTACAGACCGCTTAAAACAAGTAGGAACCACACAGCTTTCCAAAGATCGATTAAAAATATCTGTAAATACGGGGGCCTGCTGCTCAGCGTAGGTTTTCAGTACCGAAGGTGACACTCATCTGGCCCAGGTGCCTTACTGGTCCTCAACCCTCTGAACAGCTAAGCCACTTCCTCAACCCCCAACCTTGGTGCAGACATAATACCTGAAGTGCAAGATGGGCAAACTGCAAGAGGTTTCATCCCTGCATTGTACAATAGGGGTTATTCAGAGTTGTTAGCAAACAAAAAAAGTTTGCAATTGGCCAAACCATGTTGCACTGCAGGTGGGGTAGATATAACGCGCAAGGAGATTTAGATTTGGGTGTGTTATATTGTTTGGGTTCACTACGATATGCCGGCGGTCGGGCTCCCGGCGACCAGCATATCGGCGCCGGGAGCCCGACCGCCAACTTACCGACAGTGTGGCGAGCGCAAATGAGCCCCTTGCGGGCTCGCTACGCTCGCCACGCTACGGGCACGGTGGCGCGCTACGCGCGCCACACTATTTTATTCTCCCTCCAGGGGGGTCGTGGACCCCCACGAGGGAGAATAAGTGTCAGTATGCCAGCTGTCGGGCTCACGGCGCCGGTATGCTGGTCACCGGGAGCCCGACCGCCGGCATACTGAAGACCACCCATATTGTTTCTGTGCATGGTAAATACTGGCTGCTTTATTTTTACACTGCAATTTAGACTTCAGTTTGAACACACCCCACCCAAATTTAACTGCACATGTTATATCTGCCTCACCTGCAGTGCAACATGGTTTTGCCCAATTTCTAACTTTTTTTGGTTTGCTAAGAACTCTGAATAATCCCCAATGTCACCTACCCATGGCTGTTTCTAGACAATTTATCTCCCAGTGCGAACACTAAAAAATGCGACCCCCCCACCGTAGACATTGTAAAAGAAATATATATTTGTGTGCGCTGAAGGCATGAGCACCCAAACTGAGGGTGTTTCCTAACATCAATGGGCGTGGCTTTGCAGGAAAAGACTAACTCACACCACACAATTGTGCCACTTAAACCATATTATGCACCACACAGTAATGCCCCTTGCACCCTATTATGCCCCACACAGTAATGCACCTGGCACTATATTATGCCCCACACAGTAATGCCCCTTGCACCATATTATGTCCCATAGACAGTAATGCCCCTTGCACCTTATTGTCATATTATGCCCCACATAGACCGTAATGCCTTTGCATCATATTTATGCATGCCCCACACAGTAATGCCCATTAGAGTTATGCCGTAATACCTACTTGGTCTGTCCTGGCACTGTTAAGCTGTTCGCACCTGTAGCTTGTAAATGTCCCTTCCAAAATTAGCTAACTTATCGAATACCTGTACTATACAAAGTAGGAAACATAAAATATCATCTAAATAATGTAGCGAATCATGGGAAGTATCAAGTATGATCCCACCAATGATGTGTGTGTATGGGGGGGGGGGGGGTGTTGCAGAGCTAGCAGGGAGATGTGTAGTGATTGCCCAATTTTATGTCATAATGGGCATGATTAAAAAAAATTATTATTCACATTGGGTGTTGTCTCAATGTATATTTTTTGAGGAAAATGTCTCAGGATGACTGTGGCCGGAGAGACCCCCAGCCCACGTGGACACTGGCAGCCGCGGCACTGAAGGGGTTAACCCCTAGTGCCCGGCGCCATTATAAGGACAATGGACGTTTGGCGCCAGGTTTAAAATATTGTGGGCGCTAGGCGCCGTGTGTAGAGAGTGATTTAAAAATGTATTTTTAAATTGTGTGCCGCGGTCCCGGACCTCTCCGGCGGCCGCGGCAGTGAGGGAGCTCCCCGGCGTGCTGATCTGTGTGTGCGCGCCGGGGGAGAGGAGACCACTGAGTGAGTGCCACACTGGGGGGACAGGGAGAGCCAGCTCCCTGGACCCCAGTGGTGGGCATTACAGGCAGGCTGGAGGATGGGGGAAGCCAGCCCCATACCTCCAGCACAGACAGAGTCCTAGCAGCCAGGCTGCAGGGCTAGGGGACAGTATTTAGAGAAACAAAAACATTGTTTTAAATGTAATCACATATATAGTGTGTTGTAAGGCACTGCAGTGCCTAGGTATGTGGAGCCTGTGCAGGGCACAGGCTCAGAGTATATTTAAAGGGAAACACATGTATTTAACTGAGGTGTATTTAAGGGTAAATTGCACTTACTTGGTTGTGTGTCCCAGGAGGGGGGAATCCATGGCTGTGCAGGCTGATGGATTCTCCCAGACCTTTTCCCCAAAAACGGAATACTTTCCCTTCCAGCCTCACACTTGAAAGGGGCATTGGGAGAGAGAGAAGAAGCTCAGCTTTGAAACAAGCTGAGTGGTTTTCTGGAGCTCCATAGGGATCACCCATAGTGGCCAGGAAACCTGGACCGGGGAGCTAGGCTGCCCAGCTCTGGAGCCCAAATCCAGGCTGCAGGCAGTGGGCTAGGTCCCGGGCAGGTTTCTGGAAGTCAGTTTAGGCTGGAAAACTTCCCCCAGCCTAGACTGAACGGCACCGGGGCGTATCCTGATCCTCCAGGATGGGACAGGCAAAGGAGAACGACCACTGCCCACTGTCCATAGGGAACAATGTTAGCTGTGCATGTGACCAAGGCATGCACAGCCCATGGGTAAACATTGATTGGTTGTACACCACAGGGCGGGCTTACCCCCTGTGGTAATGTGTAATGAAGTAAGATAAACGGAGGGCAGTTGCCCCATGAATGGCCCTCATTCCGAGTTGTTCGCTCGGTAAATTTTTTCGCAACGCAGCGTTTTTCCGCTTAGTGCGCATGCGCAATGTCCGCAGTGCGACTGCGCCAAGTAAATTTGCTATGCAGTTAGGAATTTTACTCACGGTTTTTTCTTCGTTCTGGTGATAGTAATGTGATTGACAGGAAGTGGGTGTTTCTGGGCGGAAACTGGACGTTTTATGGGAGTGTGTGAAAAAACGCTACCGTTTCTGGGAAAAACGCGGGAGTGGCTGGAGAAACGGAGGAGTGTCTGGGCGAACGCTGGGTGTGTTTGTAACGTCAAACCAGGAACGACAAGCACTGAACTGATCGCAGATGCCGAGTAAGTTTGAAGCTACTCAGAAACTGCTAAGAGGTGTGTAATCGCATTTTTGAGAATCTTTCATTCGCAATTTTAAGAAGCTAAGATTCACTCCCAGTAGGCGGCGGCTTAGCGTGTGTAAAGCTGCTAAAAGCAGCTTGCGAGCGAACAACTCGGAATGAGGGCCAATGTGTATTGTACCATCTTTATTCTGCTGGAACATCTTGCTTTATGCTGTTGCCCCTAGCAATAGGGAAGAGTCTTTTTTAAGGCTATTATTGAGCAAATAAACATCTCATCTGCCTCAAGAAGATTGCTTCATCTTGTGACCTACAGGGTTATGCCAAACATAGCCCCGTCCTCCGGCTGTCCAGGGAAGCACCTAACGTCTCCAAGTTACGCCTTCCGCCAGCTACCGGTAGAGGCCTAGCAAGTGGCTAGTGGGGATTCGTCAACACCACACAGGTGTGGTAAGGCAGTGCGTCGGCACATACAGAGCAGAACCGTGGTTCCAAACGCCACGGCAGGTTAGGAGTTTGGTGGTGGCAGCATAAACCCGCCCACAGCGCAGTGGGTGGAGTCAGTAACAGGCGGTTACTGACGGTAAGCGGGAATCCCCTATGTGGCCAGGTCCCGTGTGACCTGACCTTCCATTCTGTGCGCAGGAGACTGGACGCGAAAGTGGTGAGTGCTTTCGTACGGGACCGTCCTGTCACAGAAATTGGTGGCATAGCGGTGGGATAATCCCAGGCGGCTTTTCATCACCCGATTGGAGAAGCCGAGTTACTCAGGAGAGGAGTAACTGCAGCGCAGGAGAACGCACAAGATGACGGACTTCAGCGGAACGTCTAAGGGCGATATGGAGATCGTGTGCCAGGAGAAGGGTGTGGATATCCCTTTCAACGCATCCAGAAGCGTCATGAAGGCGGCGCTCATGAGCTTGGAGGAGTCCAGCCGGGCGGAGGTGGAAAGCACTGACTGCGTCAGCATCGGAGAGGACGGCCCAACAGTGGACCTACGTAAGGAACCGGTGAGACCCACAAGCCCCGCCCCCTCTCACAGCAGCAATGTTTCCCAGCAATCCCTAGCAGGGCCAGGATCCCAACGTCCCAGGGGGGGGCGGCACGGATAGCCTAGCAGATCGGCTAGCGGAATTGGGGGAAAGGGCAACGGAGCAAGAGCGCTTGATCATCATCCAGATGTGGCGTGATAAGCGGGCACCACAGGCCGTGGTACCCCGGGAGCCGTTGTCAGCTGTTGTACACAGATCGGGACGCGTTCAGTTTGCCAAGTTTGCAGACAGTGATGGGGACATTGATGGACATTTGCAAGTTTTTTAAAGGACTTGTAAACTACACGATCTACTCAAGTCAGACTGGGTGAGACACCTTGTGCCCACTCTGCATGGAGAGGCCTTGGAGGCCTATCGAGGAGTGGCCATGGAGGACTGTGGGGACTACGACGAAGTCTCACGGGCCCTCCTCCAGCGATTCTTCATCACTCCAGAGTCTTACAGGAAGAAGTTCAGAGACTTGCCCAAGAATCCTAGCAGCACCCATGGGCAGTTCGCCACACAGCTGTGGCAGTACGTGGTGAAGTGGGTGAAGGATTCTGAAGCCACTACATGGAACGCACTGATCGTCCTGATCTGCAGGGAGCAGTTCTACCGCAGGTGCGCCCCCGAAGTGAAGGAGTGGGTGCTAGACCGGGAGCCACCCAGCTTAAAGATGGCTGCCCAGTTAGCAGACAAGTATGAAGCAATTCGGTCACATGGGCAGAAGCGCCAAGCCAGCAGCCAGCTCCAAAAGACTGTACCACCAGGGGGACACCCCTCTTCAGCTCATCGCCCCCCAAAGCAAGCATCTTCCAACCCGGGTGCTCTTGGCCAGCAACCGCACCGCAGCATCCCTGCGACTGATCAGAGATCATCGGTGCCACGACTGGAGAAGAAGTGCTACGGCTGTGGGAAAATCGGACATCTGAGGATGAACTGTCCTGCATCCCAAGCACCCCAGACTCGTGCCCCAAATCCGAGTGCTGGAGCCCGGCTCGCTGGTTTGACAAGAGGAGATGAGCCTACAGAGACTGTTCCCCCTCCAGTCAGTCCGATGGAGTGTGGCGAGAGACAGGTGCACTCTGCAGAGAGAGTCACCTGCATGGCCAAACAGCCCCTACACAATATGTGGAGGCACCTGCAGCCGGTCCATGTGGGACCCCTGCAGGGGGAAGGCCTAAGAGACTCTGGGGCCTCAATCACTGTGGTGAGCCCCCACCTTATAGATCCTGCTGCAGTATTGCAGGGTCGCACTGCCAAAGTCACCCTGGCAGATGGAATGGAGAAAGAGGTTCCCATGGCAAGAGTCTACCTGGACTGGGGAGCTGGACCAGAGTTGCGAGAAGTTGCCGTCATGGATGGTCTCCCAACTGATGTGGTCCTAGGAAATGATCTGGGTGGTGGGATCGTCACCACGTTTGCTGGCGCCATTTCCCGGAGTCAAGTTCCACAACCACCGTTGACATCAGCTACTCCAGCACAGCCCAGCCCAGAGGAAAAGACTACAGCTGCTAGACAACTGCCAGCACAGCCAACCACAGCATCAACCAGCCCAGAGGAAAAGATTACAGCGGCTAGATCGGCACATCGACCCCGCATGCCTTTTGCCTCTGGTATGCCTACATCCCCTAGCAACGCAAAGGATGTTGGTTCCAGCTCGTTTGATCCTGTGGGGGTGCCCAATGATGCTCCTGACCCAAGTGGTTTGCCAACTGCGGCGGTGAGTATGAGAAACCACACTGACTTTTCCATGACTGACCCCTACCAGACTGATCCTAGTAGTCCCCACCTAGATCCCCCTGTAGAGTGTCCCAATTTAGGAGAGATTGAGGGCCACAGGCAGGAGTTTAGGGAGGCTCAACTCTTTGACCCATCCCCGAAAGGCATGAGGCGCCACTCTGGCAGCGGCCTTGACAGGGTTGGGGCAGGAAGTTTGACCTGGCGGGGAGGGTTAAGGTACAGGGTAGACAGGAAAGTGGGAGGGGATAGACCAGATAGGGAATGTGTCCAACTGGTCCCCCCAGGGAACTTTCCTGAGCAACTGGTGTCGGTTGCCAGCGAAACCCCTTTGGACAGTAACCCTGAGATAGACCATACCCTGAAGTGCCTGACACAGTGCTTACCCTGGTCTGGAATGTCGGATGACGCCCAGACCAACTGTAAGGCTGGTGCCATGCGTTGGCAGCTGGGGCACTCCAGCGGTTGTGTTGTCTCTGGGCCTCTGCCCATAGGAGAACCTTTACAGCAAGTTGCTGTGGACATAGCAGGTCCCCTGCCTGTGCTCAGTAGATCGGGGAAGACACGCAGCCTCCCTGTAGTGGATGCCACAAAGGATCCAGATGCTGGTGGTCTGGCCGCCATCACTGTGGCACAAGTAGCGGATGAGGAGGAAAGAGTAGGCCTAGGTGACAGGGTAGGTTTCCCGAGTCATAGGTCGACAGAGGAGGATGGGAGGGCGGTCTGACAGTTAGGGCAGACAGTTGCCAGATAGGTATGATGGAGGTGCAGTGCCTGGGGCACCATGTGGGAGGAGACAGGGGTAGGCCCAAACCAGAGGGGGTGGAGGCAACCAGAGGCTGTCCCCGACCCACATCACCCAGACTGGTACTGACCTTAGAACCTGTAAGGCCCTACGGACACGTTGTCATTGACTTTAGTCCTGTAGTGAACCCCTTTACAGAGATGGCTAGGAAGAGCATTCCCAAGTCAGTGGACTTTGCACCCGCTTGCGAGTTGGCATTCCAGTCATTGAAGGATGCTCTGGTACCCGCTCCAGTGCTGATGGCGCACATTCTTGACCAGGACTGTGTTTTACGAACTACTGCGCCACTGCACGGACTGGGAGCAGTACTGAGCCAGGAGGAGCCATATAGTCAGGAGCACCCTGTGGCCTGTTGGAGCAGAATACTGCTATTGTGGGAGGTGGGGTATGCCACAATTGGGACACCATGGGTGGCACTTGTGTGTAACTGGCCCCCCACCGTGGTGACTTACCACCCACCTGTTAGGTGGCTGCAACCTGCCTTGGGGAAATTGGACAGCCTTTTGTGGTGGAGCCTTGAACTTGGACTTCAGGTGGACCATTTGAACATTGTGCACCCACGAAGAGAGGCCCACTGCACTATGGATGAACTGTCTAGGCCGGAGCCTACGCCCCCCAGGTAGCGTCACCTTCAACCCAACAGACTGCAGGGCCAGGGACCAAATCGTTGGGACATGGGTCCCTGGTTGACCCGCTTGAATGGGGGGGGAGTGTGGCCGGAGAGACCCCCAGCCCACGTGGACAATGGCCGCCGCGGCACTGAAGGGGTTAACTCCTAGTGCCCGGCGCCATTATAAGGACAACGGGCGCTTGGCGCCAGGTTTAAAATATTGTGGGCGCTAGGCACCGTGTGTAGAGAGTGATTTAAAAATGTATTTTTAAACTGTGTGCCGCGGTCCCGGACCTCTCAGGCGACCGCGGCAGTGAGGGAGCTCCCCGGCGCGCTGATCTGTGTGTGCGCGCCGGGGGAGAGGATGCCACTGAGTGAGTGCCACACTGGGGGACAGGGAGAGCCAGCTCCCTGGACCCCAGTGGTGGGCATTACAGGCAGGCTGGAGGATGGGGGAAGCCAGCCCCATACCTCCAGCACAGACAGAGTCCTAGCAGCCAGGCTGCAGGGCTAGGGGACAGTATTTAGAGAAACAAAAACATTGTTTTAAATGTAATCACATATATAGTGTGTTGTAAGGCACTGCAGTGCCTAGGTATGTGGAGCCTGTGCAGGGCACAGGCTCAGAGTATATTTAAAGGGAAACACATGTATTTAACTGAGGTGTATTTAAGGGTAAATTGCACTTACTTGGTTGTGTGTCCCAGGAGGGGGGAATCCATGGCTGTGCAGGCTTATGGATTCTCCCAGACCTTTTCCCCCAAAACGGAATACTTTCCCTTCCAGCCTCACACTTGAAAGGGGCATTGGGAGAGAGAGAAGAAGCTCAGCTTTGAAACAAGCTGAGTGGTTTTCTGGAGCTCCATAGGGATCACCCGTAGTGGCCAGGAAACCTGGACCGGGGAGCTAGGCTGCCCAGCTCTGGAGCCCAAATCCAGGCTGCAGGCAGTGGGCTAGGTCCCGGGCAGGTTTCTGGAAGTCAGTTTAGGCTGGAAAACTTCCCCCAGCCTAGACTGAACGGCACCGGGGCGTATCCTGATCCTCCAGGATGGGACAGGCAAAGCAGAACGACCACTCCCCACTGTCCATAGGGAACAATGTTAGCTGTGCATGTGACCAAGGCATGCACAGCCCATGGGTAAACATTGATTGGTTGTACACCACAGGGCGGGCTTACCCCCTGTGGTAATGTGTATTGGAGTAAGATAAAAGGAGGGCAGTTGCCCCATGAATGTGTATTGTACCATCTTTATTCTGCTGGAACATCTTGCTGTATGCTGTTGCCCCTAGCAATAGGGAAGAGTCTATTTTAAGGCTATTATTGAGCAAATAAACATCTCATCTGCCTCAAGAAGATTGCTTCATCTTGTGACCTACAGGGTTATGCCAAACATAGCCCCGTCCTCCGGCTGTCCAGGGAAGCACCTAACGTCTCCAAGTTCCGCCTTCCGCCAGCTACCGGTAGAGGCCTAGCAAGTGGCTAGTGGGGATTCGTCAACACCACACAGGTGTGGTAAGGCAGTGCGTCGGCACATACAGAGCAGAACCGTGGTTCCAAACACCTCGGCAGGTTAGGAGTTTGGTGGTGGCAGCATAAACCCGCCCACAGCTCAGTGGGTGGAGTCAGTAACAGGCGGTTACTGACGGTAAGCGGGAATCCCCTATGTGGCCAGGTCCCGTGTGACCTGACCTACCATTCTGTGCGCAGGAGACGGGACGCGAAAGTGGTGAGTGCTTTCATACGGGACCGTCCTGTCACAATGACAAATGGGTAAAAGTTAATTACTTTGCTGGGATGTACTCATACACTCCAGAACTCCAGAGATCAAATGCGAATGACCCTGTTTTCTATGTGGAGCTGTTGATCAAATGGCAGGAGTTGGGACAGAGTTTGTTTACAATTTAGCCCAGAGAAGACACACTGCCCACCGGAGGTGTCAAATCTTCTTTGATGTAGGGGAATTTGAGATTGCTTTGAGAAAGCATTTAGTCCAATCCTTAAGGAGTAGTCCCATAAAACCTACACAGTAGTGCTTGGTATTCCAGATTTCCAAGTTTCAAATAGTAATAGAGATGAGGGAATCCGCCCCTGCTTGAATGACCCAGGGATCCCATAGCGTAATCTTACACTCTATCCATTCTGGTTTTGGGAGCATTAAAATACATCCACGGGTGGTGGCTGAGAGTGAACTGCAGTGGGCTTAAATATGAGAAACACTCAACAGATGTGTGAAGGGATCTATATGATCATGATGAGACCAAGCCTCAGGAGGAAACTTCATTACCGCTAGCATTCAACCCTGTCTCAGTGATATGAACGTTGTTTTTCCCCATTTATTTGTAATTGGTTATGAAATTGTTATTACTTGTGTGATCATTTAAAAACTTATAATCTTGTAATCTTTTTGTAACTATAAGCTTTGAAGATATTCTTGAATTAAATGCTTAAAGTCTAGTTCAGGTTCTGTGTTTTCTGATTAAAGACCTCAAGTGTCCCATGTTACCTATTTTCTAGTACACAGGTTCTCAAACTCTGTCCTCAGGACCCCACACAGTGCATGTTTTGCAGGTCTCCTCACAGGGTCACAAGTGAAATAATTAGCTCCACCTGTGGACCTTTTAAAATGTGTCAGTAATAAATAAACCTGTGCATCTGCTGTTACCTGGAAAACGTGAACTGTGTGGGGTCCTGAGGACTGAGTTTGGGAATCACTGTTCTAGTATAAATAATTGAGTGTGCAGGTGAGAGCTGAAGCTTGCCCTGGGCATTCTCTCAAAAAGTCACTTTAGCTGGTGGCAGTAACCGTGTTGATTAACCACACGCGCAGAGGTAACCAGAAAGTGTCACGTGCTTTGATTCTCTGGCGTATCTGGATGAATACTAGTATTTCAGCAGCCATTGTTGAGACCTAATCATTGCTCCTTGAAAACCAGCGTGGAGTTGTACTGTGCATGCTCAGTTCAGCATACCACTATGCTTCTGCAGTAAATATTTTGGACCAATAGGTGGTCATAGAACAACTTGAAGTAGCCCTGAATTCCACTTTTTGCTGATGTCAACATAAAGAGAAAATGTGATGCCAGATGAAAGTTTTGTATGTCCTATTCACAAAATTGGCGCACCTCCTCAAAATCAGGGGCTTTTCCTGGGATGCATTTAAAAGCATTTCTATGTCAATCAATGGAATACATACTTTGCAGCACTCTCTTAATGACCTCAAAAGACATTTCATAAGAGAAAATAATGCTATTATGAAAATGTCCGTTGGGTTACAGTAGATGTCCACTCACTGTATACTTCAATTAAACATAACAAGAGCATAGAATCCTCTAGGGAATTTCTAAGTAAAAATGTAGAGTTAAATGAAGAGCACACATAATTTATGTGTCTGTTAATAGATTTTATCCTTACACATAACTAGTTTAGATTTTCAGCTGATTTCTATTTGCAAGCGCGTGGAACTGCCATGGGCGCAATCTTTGTACCCAGTTTTGAAAACTTGCATAAGTAAGCTGGGAACAAAAGTATCTCTCCTTTTTTTAAAATGTATTCTTTTTTAGAAATTCATTTTTGGTGTTCTTTTATGTAATTGTTTCATTTTAAACATATGATTATGTACTGCATTGTAATCTTAACACCATTTAATAGTGTTTTGTGTTTTATCTGTCATATTGTGAGTAGGCCATTGGCTCTTCATATAAGCACGTCATATTTAATCTATTATAAATGTAGTTAGACCATGAAAAATGGCAGCTACACGGTTAACTCTATAGACCATGGGAAAATGGTCTTGATCTGTAAATGTTATGTTATTTTCTGAAAATTTTATAGGGGTTTTGAACTGGGACATATTTTGTACACTGGTCGTCATCTAGTTCATAATTAGCAGCTGCAAATTAGGTAGCTCATATATATATTTTTTCTACCTAACTTCAGTGTGAGCTATGTCCTCTGAGTAGGAGACTTATGTAATACATGTCTATGACAAAATGATGTCCTCCAAGTTATCCTCATGGATCTCGGGAAAATGGCTGCTGAGAATGTGATGTAAATTTGTATTTTTAGAGATGTGATGCAGTGTGGATTTATCCTATATGTATGTAGTTTATATAGTTTTAGTCTATGATGTTGTATTAGGATTTCTTTAGGTCTGTAACACTGTGTTTGGCAGAGTTACCCTGCGCAGGACAAAAAAATACAATCTCGGACCTGGTATACGGTCTCCAGACAACCTAAAATATTTTGAGAATGTGTGCAGATCCAACACATGCTTAGTGGAATAGGATGTAGCCACCTACTGTACTTCAATTACCTATATTCTACATAAACGGCCTCTAGGGCCACTCACACCTTGATGCCCCACAGGAATGAAACACGTTGGAGGGTGTACTCATGAGTCTCAACTACCTCTAATGCAGATAAACACAATTTTCACCTTTTAAATAGTTCTTTCTCATACATCCTAGAGGATGCAGGGGATACCATTAGAACCATGGGGGGTATAGACGGGATCCGCAGGAGACATGGGCACTTTAAGACTTTGAAAGGGTGTGAACTGGCTCCTCCCTCTATGCCCCTCCTCCATACTCCAGTTTTAGAATTGTGCCCAGGCAGACTGGATGCACTCTGAGGAGCTCTACTGAGTTTCTCTGAAAAAGACTTATGTTAGGTTTTTTATTTTCAGACAGAACTGCTGGCAACAGTCTCCCTGCTTCGTGGGACTAAGGGGAGAGAAGTATGACCTACTTCCAGTGAGTTCAAAGGCTCTGCTTTTGGCTACAGGACACCATTAGCTCCTGAGGTTTTGATCGCTAGGTACGCCTAGATGCTCGCTCCCAGAGCCAGCCGTCACCCCCCTTACAGAGCCAGAAGTCAGAAGACAGGTGAGTAGAGGAAGATCAAGAAAACTTCAGTGATGTCATTCTGAGGTACCACACAGCGATCGCACGCTGCGCGCCATGCTCCCACACACACAGCAGCACTACAGGGTGCAGGGCGGGGGGGGGGGGGGGGCGCCCTGGGCAGCAGAAAAGCCTCAAAATAAACTGGCAAGAGGGGACATAAGTGCCTAGGCACTGTCCTATCCCCCGCCAGTATAAATATGTATTTCAAAAAAGCGGGACTGAAGCGCGCCATTAAGGGGGCGGGGCTTCGTTCCTCACAGCTCACACAGCTCAGCGCCATTTTCCCCTACACAGGCTGCAGAGACGCTGGTTCTTCCTCACACTTCTGAATAAGTATCAGGGTGTAAAACTGAGGGGGGGCACAGAAATATTGGTGCGATATATATTTAATATAAAGCGCTGCAGGTCTGGGGCATTCTTTAGTGTTTCAGAACCGGTGATTAGGCGCTGGATTGTGAGCTGGCAAACTCCCTCTGTGTCTCTCTGACAGACTTTACTGTGGGTCTGTCCCCATAGGCCCGGTGTGTCTGTGGGTGTTTGGTGCACGAGTGCTGACATGTCTGAGGCTGAAGGCTCTTCCCAGGAGGAGGCTGTATTAGGGACACAGACGGCTGCGGGGGTGACCCTGTCGGCACCGTTGACACCTGATTGGGTAAACATGTTAAATGCCTTGAATGCTAATGTGGCTCTTATTAGTAAGAGGCTAGATAAGTCTGAGTCGCAGACACAGGCATGGAAGAAATCTGTGGAAGATATGTTATTCCAAAGTCAGGTCCCCTCAGGGTCACAAAAACGTACGTTGGCCCAGTTGACACTGATACGGACAGGGACACTGATTCCAGTGTCGATTATAGCGATTCCAGGTTAGACCCAAAATTGTCAAAAAGTATTCAGTACATGATTGTGGCAGTTAAAGATGTGTTACATATCACGGAGGACCCAGCTATCCCTGATAAAAGGGTCTGTATGTATAAAGAAAGGAAACCTGAGATAACGTTTCCTCCCTCTCATGAACTGAACACGCTATTTGAAAAAGTTTGGGAAGGTCCTGACAGAAAGTTTCAGATTTCCAAAAGAATTATGGCAGCTTATCCGTTTCCCTCGTTGGATAGGGAAAAGTGGGAGTCACCCCCCATTGTGGACAAGGCCTTGTCTCGTTTGTCTAAAAAGGTGGCTCTCCCGTCACCTGACACGGCGGCCCTTAAGGATCCTGCGGATCGTAAACAAGAAACTACGTTGAAGTCCATTTATGTGACCACGGGTACACTACTCTGACCTGTCATTGCGTCTGCGTGGGTAAGAAGTGCTATCGAAAAGTGGGCAGATAACTTGTCATCTGATATAGATACCCTAGACAGGGATAACATCCTCTTGTCGCTGGGTTATATCAAGGACGCTGTAGCATACCTTAAGGAAGCTGCAAGAGATATTGTTTTTTTGGGATCAAAGGCCAATGCTATGGCTGTCTCAGCTAGGCGTGCGTTGTGGATTCACCAATGGAATACTGATGCTGACTCCAAGAAAAGTATGGGATCTCTACCATATAAAGGTAAGGCTTTATTTGGAGACGGCCTTGATGATTTGGTGTCTACGGCTACCGTGGGTAAGTTATCCTTTTTACCTTATGTTCCTCCACAACAAAAGAAAATGCACCATTATCAGATGCAGTCCTTTCGGCCCAATAAATTCAGAAAGGGTCGAGGTTCTTCCTTCCTTGCTACTAGAGGAAGGGGAAGAGGTAAACGATCTCCAGCCTTGTCAGGCTCCCAGGAGGAGAAGTCCTCCCAGGCTTCTGCCAATTCCACCGCATGACGTTGGGGCTCCTATGCGGGAGTCCGCACCGGTGGGGGCTCGTCTTAAACTCTTCAGTCAGTTTTGGGTTCGTTTGAACCTAGACCCTTGGATATTACAAATAGTATCCCAAGGGTACAAGCTGCAGTTTCAAGTCATCGTCCCTCGCCGTTTTTTCAAATCGGCCTTACCAGCTTCTCTTCCCATCAGGGAATACGAAAATTGTGTCAAAATCAAGTTATCGTCAAGGTTCCCCAGTCACAACAGGGAGAAGAGCCTGTTTGTGGTCCCGAAGCCGGACGGCTCGGTCAGACCAATCCTAAACCTGAAATCCCTGAATTTCTACCTAAGGAGATTCAAATTCAAGATGGAGTCTCTCCGAGCAGTGATCTCCAGTCTGGAGGAAGGGGATTTTATGGTGTCGGTGGACATAAAAGATGCCTACTTACATGTTCCCATTTATCCTCCGCATCAGGCTTTCCTGAGATTTGCAATTCAGAATTGTCATTACCAATTTCAAACGTTGCCGTTTGGTCTATCAACGGCTCCGAGGATTTTCACCAAAGTGATGGCGGAGATGATGGTTCTCCTTCACAAGCAAGGAGTCACAATTATCCCATACTTGGACAATCTCCTAATAAAGGCGAGATCCAGGGACCAGTTGGTCCAAAACGTTGCACTTTCCATGACAGTTCTTCAACAACATGGTTGGCTCCTAAACTTGCCAAAATCACAGTTGATTCCGGTTGTCGTTTTTGGGAATGATATTGGACACAGAACTACAGAGAGTCTTTCTTCCTGTGGAAAAGGCTCTGGAACTTCAGAGTCTGGTCAAACAAATTCTGAAACCAGCAAGAGTGTCAATCCATCAATGCATTTGGTTGCTGGAGAAGATGGTTGTGGCCTACGAGGCCATTCAGTTTGGAAGGTTCCATGCCAGAGTGTTCCAGTGGGACCTGTTGGACAAGTGGTCCGGGTCCCATCTACACATGCACTAGAGGATAATCCTGTCTTCCAAGACCAGGGTATCACTCCTGTGGTGGCTGCACAGCTCTCACCTCCAAGAGGGGCGCAGGTTCTGGATACAGGACTGGATCCTAGTGACCACGGATGCAAGACACCGAGGCTGGGGGGCAGTCACAATGGGAGAAAACTTCCAAGGAAGATGGTCAAGCCAGGAAACTTGTCTACACATAAATGTTCTGGAGTTAAGGGCCATTTACAACGGCCTTCTGCAAGCGGAACATCTTCTTCGAGATCTGCCTGTACTGATCCAGTCGGACAATGTAACAGCAGTAGCGTACCTAAACCGTCAAGGTGGAACGAAAAGCAGAGCAGCGATGTCAGAAGCCACAAGGAATTTCAGCTGGCCGGAAAAACATACAAGTGCTCTGTCAGCGGTATTCATTCCAGGAGTGGACAACTGGGAAGCAGACTTCCTCAGCAGACACGATCTCCATCCAGGAGAGTGGGCCCTCCACCAAGAAGTCTTCGCAGAGGTGACAAGTCATTGGGTTCCTCAAATAGACATGATGGCATCTCATCTCAACAAGAAGCTTCAGAGATATTGTTCCAGGTCAATGGACCCTCAAGCAATAGCAGTGGATGCACTGGTGACACCGTGGGTGTTTCAGTCGGTGTATGTATTCCCTCCACTTCCTCTCATTCCAAAAGTTCTAAAGATCATAAGAAGAACAAAGATCCGGGCGATCCTCATTGTCCCAGACTGGACAAGGAGGGCCTGGTATCCAGAACTTCAGGAATTACTCATAGGAGATCCCTGGCCTCTTCCTCTGCGTGAGGACCTGTTACAACAGGGGCCGTGCATGTATCAGGGCTTACAGCGGCTGCGTTTGACGGCATGGCGGTTGAGCGCAAAATCCTAGCCCGTAAGGGTATTCCCAGTGAAGTAATTCCCACACTTATTCAGGCTAGAAAAGGGGTAATGTCTAAACAGTACCACCGTATTTGGAGAAAATATGTTTCTTGGTGTGAATCCAAGGGGGCTCCTACAGAAGAGTCTCGCTTAGGACGTTTTCTCCATTTTCTACAAGCAGATGTGGATGCGGGCCTAAAATTGGGCTCAATTAAGGTACAGATTTCAGCCTAATCGGTTTTTATTCAGAAACAATTGGCCTCCCTTACAGAAGTTCAGACTTTCGTGAAAGGCGTGTTGCACATCCAACCTCCATTTGTGCCTCCAGTGGCACCATGGGATCTTAATGTGGTGTTGCAGTTCCTTCAATCACATTGGTTTGAACCTTTACGGAAGGTGGAGTTGAAATTCCTCACTTAGAAAGTGGTCATCCTGTTGGCCTTGGCATCTGCAAGGCGGGTGTCTGAGTTAGCGGCCTTGGAGTATATTTACTAAAAATCCGAGTTTGTCCGATTTGTGTTTTTTTTTTCAAAGTGGCAACACGTGAATGTACTAAGCACAAATCTCGGCAGTGTTTGGGCTATTCGTAATGGTTTTGATGGCAAAGTTCAAAAATACGAATGAATAGACCATCGGTCAAACGTGTCTGTTTAGTACATACCCGTGTTGTATGAACATTCATTCGTATTTGGGTGTTAGTCTCTGAATGCTCAATTGCGGTCATATTTTTTTGTGATTCGTTAAAAAAAGCAGCTAAAAAATAGACCTGCTTTTTTCAGGCGTGTTTACATGTGTTGCTACTTACAAATCATTCACACCTGAATTAGGATGCCTATAAAAGGATCTTAGGCCCATTTCAAACAACCTACACTCAGAAATGGCTGCAGGATTATGGTGCAGTGATATTTTGTGTGCTGTGGGATTCCTCAGACTCAGACAACAGCCTGTAAGTCACCAGGGCCAAGAAACTGAACATGGCCAGCAGGTTGTACAGGTTCTGCGGAGGCTGCGCAGGCCTCATTTTTTAGGGGGCGTTTAAACTTGAACGCATTATCCGATGACAGGGTCACACAGATGTTCCATCTAAATCGTAACAACATTTTCCATCTGTATGACCTTGTCAAACTGGACCTAGACCCTGAGACAGCACGCTCTCGCCCTGTCTCAGGCCTACAAACTCCTGGCTGTGTTGCACTTTATGGCTACTGGGAGCTTTCAGGCTGTCTGGGGATGCAATTGGAATCTCACAGCACTCCTTTTCAAGAATACTAACGCAGGTGATGTATACCTAAATACCTCCTCTGTTTTTTGTTTGTTTTAATTACTTCAGTGGCCAGTGATGATGTTATGTCATAAAATCTCAGTTTCATTTTTTTATCAAATATACACACAGGTGTTGGATGTTTTGCAGCCCCACATCGATGCCTCAATCTGCTTCCCTACCCAGAAGTCTCAGTGGCATGCCATCAGGGTAGATTTCTATGAGCTTGGTGGCATGCCCAATGTGCTGGGAGCCATAGATTGCACACACATTCAGCTGAGACCACCTAGGGGCAGGCAGCACATATATACTAATCGACATCTAGGTCACTGTGCACTGTGACATCTAGACCAATGTGCAGGTGGTTTGTGATGCAAATCTCAAAATAATGAGTGTTGTTAATGGTTACCCTGGGGGCTGCCATGACCCCTTCATCCTCAGTCAGTCATCCCTCTTTGATAAGTTTGAGGACGGACAAATGCCAGATGGATAGCTGCTGGGTATGTAATTTGATATGTGTAGGACTTTGTATACTACGGCAAAATACACTGTGTTACCTATGTGTTGCTGTATCTTAACATGAAACACGTTACTATATCTGTCTTTCAGGTGATGGAGGATATGGCTGTTTCTCTTGGCTTCTAACTCCATTGCCCGACCTGATACCCCTGCTGAACACAATTACAATAAAGCACATAAGTCCACGCGGAATGTGCTGAAATCTAGGTTTCGGTGTCTGGATAAGTCTGGTGGCCTTTTGTTGTATAGTCCCTTGAAGGTGACTCAAATTGTGTTCTGCTGCTGCTTTCTTCATAACGTGTTTGCAACAAGATCTGCCACATGTTGATGATGACGAGGAGGATGAAGAAAGCAGCCAGCAAGCAGAGGAATTAGAGACATCTGGCAACACTTGGAGTACAGATGTAGGGAGGCAGGTTAGGTAAGACCTCATAAATAGTTATTTTTAAGGTAAGTATGTTTTGCTTCTTTCATTTGCTGTGTAAGCCTAAATATATTTTGTACATTTATCGTTTAAAAACCATTATTCAGAATGTGTCTGTCTCCTTGAGACATACAAACATACCCTCGCTTTATGCAAAACAAATGCAGCATGTGTATTGTGTTTAATTAAATTGACTAAACATCAGATTATGAGTGACATGCATGAAGTCTGGATAAGTCTTAAAAAACTTTTAATTGTAATTTATTTCAAACACACATAATCCAGATAGTAATTGAATATGTTATTTACTTTAGGAATGTGTGTTACGTCCTAATGTAACACTTCTCCACATATATGTTATCCTTGAGGAATACATGTGTCCCTATGTGTGATGCTCCATCGGATTTAAGGGACACAAACTTAGTCTCATCCAAAAAAATGTATTTAGTTATGTTTGCTGGAGTAAACGTGCAGATTTGTAAGTCAATACAGTTTTCAACATATATCCATTATTACACACATTATTTGTTTGAATCAAATATTTCCAATTACTTTGGTTCTGCATCATGTTTTAGAATATGTTTACTCCTTTTTACCACACACAAACATGGCACAACAATAATGTCAATCATTTTGGGAATGAATTATCTAAATTTGTTGACAACATATTAGGACACTCTTTGCAAACTCAATTGTGTTATTATTGTAATGTCGTCTAGAGAAGAAATGCAAAAGAGTTAAAATTCACATTGTAAATTGTATTGGTCATGGATTAATCTGCATGGCTGCCAATTAGTCTGTCTGCAGGATATGAGAGTGATTGGAATCAAGAAATATTAATTAGATAATCAAATCAAGTGGTATTGTTTCTGCATGCTAAAGACATTCTGCATGGCTGCCAATTAGTCTGTCTGCAGGATATGAGAGTGATTGGATTCAAGAAATATTAATTAGATAATCAAATCAAGTGGTATTGTTTCTGCATGCTAAGATCAATGTGCAGCTCAAAGAACATTTTCCTACAAAAAAATTAAAAGTTGTTAAAGAATAAATATGATGCTAAAAATCCTGTTGTTGTTTGTAACAGTTATAATTAATGATGTTGTAAAAATTGAGAAGGTGCTAAGTGTTATATATATTCGGACAATCATACACTTGCTAACTGTTTATTTTCTTCTCTTTACAGAAATCGGTCTCTATATTTTTTATGTTTTTTTGGGTGGCTGCTTGGACTGGCCTTTGCCTTTACCACTGTCGTGTTGGCGTGCTCTGGTGGAGCGCCTTGGTGGTGAGGACACTGGCGATATAATTGGAGTAGTCGCACCAGAACTGCTGCTTGGTTGTTGTTGGTGCTGGGATCTGAGTGTTTCATTGAGGTTAGTGAGGGTGGCCTTGAGTTCACTTGTTGCAGCATTTTGATTTTCTAAAATTCTGGTGATAGATTCATTGATCATTTGATTGTTTTCTAAAATGTTGATATAGCTTTGCTGTTGTCTGTGCTGTTCTTCCATTATGCATTGTAAGTTGCCCATGACATGTGTAGTGTCTGCACACATGATTTCCATGGTATTGGCAATTCTCGTGGTTGGTTCATTTTGGCGACTGATATTTCTGCTGATTCTTCTGAGGTGAGATGGTAGGCTTGAAAAAATTTGGGTCTGCCTACGCAGGCAATCTTGATTAGTGTCAACAGAGGAAGAAAAAAGGAAGGCTCTTGTGTGGGCGCACTCTTAATTAGTTGAAATAAAGTTCAAATAGTTTTAATTATGCATGGTAGTAACTAAAATATAACTTTTAATGGATAAACATTAAAAAGAGTGTCTCATGATTACCAATTAGACAAATGTATAAATGTGATTTAAAATGCATATTAAATTGAAAAGTTTTTTTAACAGAAATCGTTTTAAAAAATGAAGGAATGTTCTGGTCCTGTCTCACAAGATGTGATAAGAAAGGATGTAGACACTTTGCTATTCTACATCCGTTTCAGCCCGACCAGTACAGAAAATCTGTATTGTTGAGACCAGATTATGGTCAATTATCAAATCTGAAAGAGCTGGACAGGTCCGGCAATGGATGGTGAGACATTACCCACGCTACCTTTTTTCTTCCTCTGTTGACATATGTTCCTTCTGGCTCTGGGCGCACCACCATACTGGACAGAGATTTGATAATTTAAAGAAAATATATCCTAATTGTCCGAATTATGGTTTGTTCATCATCTGTTATCTTATTTACACTGAGACCAGTGCTGGGTCACCCCTGCTCTTTTCTCCTAACAATCTTGATTAGTGGCCTGCTGTGTAGCCCAACTGTCCCAAAACACTTGATCAGGGCCTTGTGCTACTGGTGTTGTTGGGCTGTGTTGTGGTGGTGGTGGTGGTGGTGTGTTTTGCTGTGGTGGTGTACTCATAGGTGCTGGGTGACTGATTCCTTTGATTACTGGCTGCATTTGTAAAATGATTGTCTCATCCATGTCACTGTGTTGCTGCTGTTGCGTAGGGATGCTGGTACCAGTACTAGAATCTGGAATTAGAATCATTTTGCCGTTAGTTATCCATATGTTAGAGAAATTAATACAAAGCAATAAACATGGAACACATGTATTTGAATGGTGCTTTCAGATATCCAGCATAGTAACATCATCACTCATAACTTAAATACATACATATGCCTGTTTGTGGCAAATGTGTCTGGTTACTTCATTGTGAAAGCAAGCACATGAGTTGTATGGTAGATCAGACATACTCCCCATAAAAACACATTTTAAACCATAATGTTTTGCCTTATAGTGTCTAAAACAAAAACATAGTAATATTTTTGCATGTTGGTGCCAATGTTAGGACAAACACACATGTGAAATTGAGGAAAACAACCTTACTATTTGCCAAGCTTACACATGTGTTTATGTTGCAGCATCTTCCACACAATCTACTACTGTATGGCTGAAGTGGACATACATATCTTTACTGGATGTGGACAAGGCCATTTTGCTAGGATTCCATTTGATATTTAGTGACTTCGGTAAGTAGAGCAGATTTTGTTGGATTTTGAGTTAATTAGTCTAATTAAATGGATTATTACGAGATGACTAATATTTTTTTTTTTACAGTTTCTTACAATCAAGATGAGGGGAGTATGGTTGGCGTCTTGGAGGTGTGTCCAAAATTTGGAGTGGTGGGTCCGAAGAAACTGTAGACAATCTTTGTGGCGGGGTAGCCTGCTGTGGTTGGGACTGGACATCAGACCTTGCTTTCTTTGTTGGCACATGTATTATTTTTTGGTGTGGTACAGGAGCCCTCCTTCTGCTGCTCAAAACTTCTTTTGTTGGACCTAGTATTTAAAGTGTAATTTTGTTATGGCCATTCCTTTACAAACATAACCTATACTACTATGGACACTTTACCTGCTTCCGCAGCATCATCATCATCAGATGTCATGGGAGTGACTGTAGGACGACCAGTACTGCTTTTTTTCAACACTGTAAATCATGAAACAAATAAAAGAACTCATTTATTCATGCTATTGTTGATACAGCCACCCATTATGTTTATAAACATTACATCTTACAAAAATGGTTCTTTATTTATGGGAAAAAAATTACGCACAAAAAAAAGTACAACAAAAATTACAAACACACACATTGCCCAATAGCCATATGCACTATGGAAAGTGCAGCACAGGAAATAATGTACAGGACACAGACATAGGACACAATTACAAATACATACACTAACAAGCAAAAACAGACACATCTTCATTTTCTAATGTAATGTAATTAATGAAAGATGCAATATAGAAAATGCTCTGTGATGTGGCACTACAAACACACATTAGCACAATATGAGCAAAAAAAAGAAAAGAAAAGAAAAAATCCCAAACCATCATAATAGTAAGGTAACTAAGTCTGCAGTGTTGTGTCAGGGTACAAATACGGGTGTGGTTCATCAAATCGACAGTATCTAGGTCGACAATGTTTAGGTCGACCACTATAGGTCGACAGTCACTAGGTCGACATGGATGGAATGTCGACAGGGTTTCTAGGTCGACATGTGCTAGGTCGACAGGTCTAAAGGTCGACATGAGGTTTTATTTTATTTTTGGTGTCGTTTTCTTCGTAAAGTGACCGGGAACCCCAATTAGTGCACCGCGTCCCCTCGCATGGTGCCTTCGCTCCGCTACCGCTTCGCTCGGCACAGATTACCGTTCCAATCGTAGTCCACGTGGATCGTTAAGTATGAAAAAATTCAAAAAAAGAAAAAAAAATGTGAAAAACTCATGTCGACCTTTAGACCTGTCAACCTAGCACATGTCTACCTAGAAACCCTGTCGACCTTCCATCCATGTCGACCTAGTGACTGTTGACCTATAGTGGTCGACCTAAACATTGTCGACCTAGACAGTGTCGACCTTCAGACCGGATCCCACAAATACAGCCTCAAACTGAACCAACAAATAGTGGGTTTGGCTTAAACAAGATTACATTCAGTATTAATGAAATTACACATGTAACTGGCTTCAAAGTGACTTTGCACTACTCCAGTCTCTAACATATCAACCACTTTTTTGGAAACATTGCACATGGGCCCTCATTCCGAGTTGTTCGCTCGCTAGCTACTTTTAGCAGCATTGCACACGCTAGGCCGCCGCCCTCTGGGAGTGTATCTTAGCATAGCAGAATTGCGAACGAAAGATTAGCAGAGTTGCGAATAGAAAATTCTTAGCAGTTTCTGAGTAGCTCGAGACTTACTCCTACACTGCGATCAGCTCAGCCCATTTCGTTCCTGGTTTGACGTCACAAACATAACCCTGCGTTCGGCCAGCCACTCCCGCATTTTATCCTGGCACGCGTTTATCCTGGCATGCGTTTTTCCGCACACTCCCAGAAAACGGTCAGTTTCCGCTCAGAAACACCCACTTCCTGTCAATCACACTCCGATCACTTCAACGATGGAAATTCTTCGTTCGGACGTGAGTAAATCTACAAAATTTTGTGCTAAAATGCTTAGCGCATGCGCACTGCGTACCATGCGCATGCGCATTTTTGCCTCAATTGCTCAGTTGCGAAAATCGGCAACGAGCGAACAACTCGGAATGACCCCCATGGATAACTGAAATAAAAAACATAGTCCAACTTTCAGACTGTAAAATGTGCTAAAGGAAAACATTATTGCTGGACAATTCAATGACACACCAAGTCCAAACTACACATGGAAAATGTACTGTAAAAATACCACATGACATACAATAAAGTACTATGTTACACTGGCTTTTGTAGAAAACATTACCCAAAACGATGTCTTTGGTGACGCACACTTGAAGATGGGAGTAATATGCAACGTCACATGACACACATTTACAAAAAACATTAAGACAGAAGTAATGTAATAGAATGTTAAGACAAATACACATGCTCACCATCCTTCCTGGGCCGATCGGAATCACAGACATGGGTTGCAGACACTACTTCAGGAGGTATTAAACTCCGCATGGGCTCCTCATAATCCAGATATCTGGTAATAAAGGGCTGTCCACCACCGGTTTTGCGAGCCGACTTTGCCTCCTTGGCCATTTTGGACTTGACACGGCGCTTTATGTCATAGTACCGTTTGCGGCACGTGTCCTCCGTCCGCTTGACCACCCCCTCACTATTTACAGCAGCAACAACTTTCGCCCACAACAAAGTCTTCTTCCGTGTTGGCACCTTGGCGGACTCAGGCCCAAATAGCTGCCACTGATACTTCATCAGCTCCCGCACCAATGCCACATTTTCAGCATAACTAAACTTTACATTCCGCCCAGTCTTAGTAGTGGTGCGTGGCTGTGGAGCTGTCTGACTGTCACTATCACTGTCACTTGAGGCTGCTGCAGCAACCTCACCCACCTCCTCCACCTCACTAACCTCAATCTCACTCACCTCCTCCACCTGACCAACCTCCTCCCCCTCACTCACACCCTCCACCTCACTCACCTCAGCCACCTCACCCAACTCTGAGTCAGACATAATTGTGTGGTTCAACAATTAACACAGAAAAATAATAAGACAAACACCACACTCCTCCACTACCACTGCACAACACACACACACACACACACACACACACTGACAAGGGACTATAAAGCAAAAAAACTTGGACAAAAAATTAGACAAAACCAAAAAAACAAGACTAGAAGAATGACCAGACTGCTTTCAAACACAATACTACACTCAGAAATCGCTAACAAAACTCACCAAACCAACTACTCACCAACCTCCACAGCACAACCTCCCTCCTCACCACTAACTAAACCCACGAGGTGCGGATGGTTTGGGGCTTATTTATATGGTTGTGCACAGACGCTCCTACATCTGAAACACAACCAATCACGAACGTGGATGAAAAGTGAAAATGCGGCCATGGTTGGTAAATAACCCTACCGCGTTTAACATTGAAAATAATCAAGTAAAAACAACAAAAACACGAACGCAAACGTCAATGACGGCCGTAAATGGCCCAAAAAAATACGACTGCCATCGACATCGGAAAACACGAAAACCAATAACTCGACAGCTTCGTAAATTAGAGTAAATAGATTAAAAAAGTTGCATGAAAATGCACCCGATAAAAAATGAGTTTAAACTCTACACAAACCGACTCAAACACGAATATTAGTAAATATACCCCCTTTTCTCACAAGAGCCCTTATTTGATCTTCCATGAAGATAGAGCTGAATTGAGGACACGTCAGCAATTTTTACCGAAGGTGGTTTCCTCTTTCCACATAAACCAACCTATTGTGGTACCTGTGGCTACTGACGCCTTCGCTGAGTCGAAATCTCTGGATGTTGTCAGAGCTTTGAAGATTTATGTCACCAGAACGGCTCAGATTAGGAAAACTGAGGCTCTGTTTGTCCTGTATGCTCCCAACAAGGTTGGGTGTCCTGCTTCCAAGCAGACCATTGTACGCTGGATCTGTAACACGATTCAGCATGCTCATTCCACGGCTGGATTGCCGTTACCGGAATCGGTGAAGGCCCATTCTACTAGAAAGGTGGGCTCGTCCTGGGCGGCTGCCCGGGGGGTCTCGGCATTGCAACTTTGCCGAGCAGCTACTTGGTCGGGGTCAAACACTTTTGCAAAGTTCTACAAGTTTGACACCTTGGCCGATGAAGACCTTAAGTTCGGTCAATCGGTGCTGCAGAGTCGTCCGCACTCTCCAGCCCGTTCTAGAGCTTTGGTATAACCCCATGGTTCTAATGGTGTCCCCAGCATCCTCTAGGACGTATGAGAAAATAGGATTTTAATACCTACCGGTAAATCCTTTTCTCCTAGTCCGTAGAGGATGCTGGGCACCCGACCCAGTGCGTACTTTACCTGCAGTTTGTTCTTTATAGTTACACAAGCTTTGTTTCATTTGTTTTCAGCATGTTGCTGAAAATGGTTCATGCCTGTTGGCGTGTGTCATGTTGAATGCCATGTTGTGCGGCATGGTTGAGGTGTGAGCTGGTATGAATCTCACCATTAGTATAAAAGTAAATCCTTTCCTCGAAATGTCCGTCTCCCTGGGCACAGTTCCTATAACTGAGGTCTGGAGGAGGGACATAGAGGGAGGAGCCAGTTCACACCCTTGAACAGTCTTAAAGTGCCCATGGCTCCTGCGGAACCGTCTATACCCCATGGTACTGAAGTGTACCTCAGCATCCTCTACGGACTAAGAGAAAAGGATTTACCGGTAGGTATTAAAATCCTATTTTCTATTTGCATGTTACTGACTTCACCCACTGAGCAATGGATGGGTATGCTGCTGCAACTGCCAGGTCCTACCACCGACCCTGGAACCACTTACTGCTGTGTATGCGCCAGCACACTGCCGACACACCTCCTGTCTGGCATCGGTTGAACCTTACTGACCTGGACCAGGCCCTGCCCAGTAGGGTGTATAGGGCGGAGCTTGGAAACACTGGGCTCAACCCAGAACTAGCGTAGAACAAGACTGCAAGTGTTGCATTCTTATTGGTTGCAAGATGAAAGGCAGTTGTCTTGAAGGTGGGTGTGGATCGTTGGGTTGACAGTAACTAGGTCGACAGTCATTAGGTTGACCACTATTTGTCGACAGTGACTAGGTCGATACATGAAATAGGTAGACACGTCATTAGGTCGACATGGAAAAAGATCAACATGAGTTTTTTTACAAAAAATTTGTGTCATTTTCTTCGTAAAGTGACTGAAAACTCCAATTTCCCCTCGCATGGCTTGCTTCACTCGCCATGCTCTGCACAGGTTACTATTCCCAATCGTAGTCCACGTGGATTGTAAAGTATGAAAAAGTAAAAAAAATGGAAAAATGTTTTTTGAAAAACTAACGTCGACCTTTTCATGTGTCGACCTAGTGACCGTATTGACCTAATGCATGTCGACCAATAGTGGGCAACCTAAAGAGTGTCGACCTAAGTGTTGTCGACCTAAAAGATGTTTATTGCTCAAAATGTCTTAAAGAAGACCCTTCCTCTTTACAAGCATTGCTTAGAGCACAGGTACTCAAACTCGGTCCTCAGGACCCCACACGGTGCGTGTTTTGCAGGTTTCTTCACAGAATCACAAGTGAAATAATTAGCTCCACCTGTGGACCTTTACAAATGTGTCTGTGAGTAATTAATACACCTGTGCACCGGCTGGGTGACCTGCAAAACATGCACTGTGTGGGGTCCTGAGGACCGAATTTGAGAACCTGTCGCTTAGAGGGTACAGCATACAGATGTTTACGGCAGCATACTCTCTTCTCTATCAGAAGAGATCTCACTCTAACTCAGGCCTCACACCCTCTTTATATAGTTAGAAGACACAATAGCTTTGGTGAAATCCTCCCCCATATACCTTTAGGATTCGTATAACAATCAGACCAGCTATCTTACAACACATAAATAAAATACAGATTTCAATTCAAAAGGGGCGACCCAATTTCCTTCCTCATACAGTAGATCTGTAACAAATGTACAGGAAAACATTGATTCCACATCTACGTGATTCATTACATAGCGAACACAGAAGTCTTCATTAACACCTTTCAAGAAGATACTGCCAAGATCTAGGACATCACCTAGAGTGCACTGACAAACATCAAAAGGCCTTGTTATCACACTAGGAGATTAATTACCATATGACTTTCTATGTGAGAATGTCCCATAAACTGTCTCCAAATGCAAATGCATGTTAACACCAAAATACCTTATACATTTCAAGTATATACAAGTACTTTATCCATGTACTTTAAACGTGCAGTTCTACAACCATACATAGAGAACTATACTGTATATATAGCATGTTAAAACACATTATTAAAAAACATACATTTACAGTACATAGGGGATTATTCAGAGTTGTTAGCAAAATGTAAGCAATTGGGCAAAATCATGTTCACTGCAGGTGGGGCAGATGTAAAGTGCACAGAGAGTTAGATTTGGGTGGGGTGAGACGCTTTTAAGTAATAATCAAATGAAATCACCGAATGGGTGGCCACAGTATGTGTTAAGCCTGAGGGATGCACACTGGACACCAAGTTGTACAGCTCCACTTTCTACCCGCACTCTTCCCAGAATGTCGGATCACATACAACATTCTCAGAACAGTAAGGAAAACACATCTGGATTTATATCACAGTGGATAGGCGCCATCAGTCCAGACGATGCTTGTGGTATGACTGCAGCTTCACCCCCAGGCTGCAGCAGCCCTGGCAATAGCCCTGCCAGCCTACCCCTTGAACCACTCCTGATCATGCACACTGGCCACAATACAAATCACACTGATATCACACATCTGGTATACACTGGACACTAAATACTGGTTACACCAGCATCACAGAACCTGATACACACTGACTACAGCACACAGCTTATACCGATATATCACACACCCGATACATAAATGATCTCCGTACGTGTGGGAGGGGGATAACTGACTGCAGAGTAGCAGTGTCTGAAGGACCTCCCTTGGCTTACTGTAGTTGTGAGTATAGGCACAGGGGCTGCAGTCAGCAAATGACAATGGAGTGTCAGTGCAAGCTAAGATGTGCTCTTGGACCACCCCCAATTGTATACAATCCATACTGCACTGTCCTCTAAGACTTTTTTCTTTATAAAGAAAAACGTTTTAGAATTTGGGCTGCTGGTGCCTATAGCTGCCCCATAATAATCTGTGACTAAGGGATAATTATATATTGTATGTTTGGCAGAAATAGTTTAAGAGAGTAGGGGGCCCGGGTACCGTCTCTGACACTGGCACATGCACCAAGTAGACTCTGGCACCATTTTCTCTGCAGTTTCTCTCCGGTAAAATTGTGCCAGCGCCATTTTCCCGGTGACAGCTGCAGCTTTGACGGAGAAGTGTAGTTTATGGGGCAAGTGTGTGGTATGGGCTCCCTTGACCCTGTGTTTGTCTTACAATGCATATTACTGTCCCTATACAATAAGGACATCCATGTAACTTTCGCTATGGGGCTCTGCATTGTCAGTTGGGATACAATTCTCTATCATTGTCCATGAGGACAACCATTTTTGGGGCGAAATGGCTATTTGTGAGGGTCAGCTGCCAATGAGTAACATGATGCAGGTTATAGGTAATAATGTGTGATGGTAATCACCAATATATTACATGTAACACTAACTGGTATCACACTATCATGCACAGACCCAGGAAGAGAGATTTAATAATTATCCAGAGAGATACGTCGCCCTGATATGGAAAAATAGAATGCAAAAAAGAAAGTTATGGATAGAAATGGTTTTCTAGGGACCGATTTATCCTGCTGGTAATACCACTTATTGGTCACTGGATTTATGTTTCTAACTGAAAATAGGATTTTAAATACCTACCGGTAAATCCTTTTCTCATAGTCCATAAGGGATATTGGGGACAGATTAGTACGATGGGGTATAGATGGGTCCAAGGAGCCAGTGCACTTTAAATTCCTTCAACTGGGTGTGCTGGCTCCTCCCCTCTATGCCTCCTCCTACAGCTCAGTTATAGGTAAACAGTGCCCGAAGGAGAATGACATACTTGAGTGAAGGAACAATACAACAAAAAGTGTGGTGAGATTTTCACACTAACACACCAAAACATAATTTAGCCAGCAACATCTGGCAACATTAACAGCAACAGCTGAACAGGAACACATAACAGAGAACCTGCAGAAAGTCCCCGCACAGAGGCAGATGCCCAATATCCCTTATGGACTATGAGAAAAGGATTTACCGGTAGGTATTTAAAATCCTATTTTCTGCTGCGGGGTACACTGGGCTCCACAGGGAATGACATTGGGGTGTAGAGTAGGATTTGGATCCGAGGCACCAACAGGCTAAAAGCTTTGACTGTTCCCAGAATGCATAGCACTGCCTCCTCTATAACCCCGCCTCCATGCACAGGAGCTCAGTTTTGTAGTTGGTGCCATGCAGTACAGGCATACAACAGGGGGGCTGCTCCAGCAGCCCTGAGAAGAGCTTTTCAAATTAAAAATGAAGACTTCAAGGGCTGCAGAAGAGGCACTTAAGTGTTAGATGTCAGTCAGACATCTGCTGCAGCTCCATCACCTCCCCCAGCGGTGCTGTACACTCCCGCGCCCTGGTTGCCGGGTACCTACGGCCGAGGCTCCGGTTCTTCTTTGTCAGTCACACACATCACCGCTGCCCTCTTGGATCTCGTAGCCGCACACAGGGAGGAGGTAAGAGGACACTGTGGTAGTACAGGGATCCCACTAGACCACCAGGGCAAGGGCACAGGTCGTTTTTTTAAAAAAAACGTTTATTTTACAGCCCACAGTACCCGGTGGTGAAGTCCAGCAGGGGGATAAGGCTTTGACTTGTAGCCCCTCCCCCAGCCCCAGGGCACCATTTAGAGTAAATGTTCCCGCCCTGGAGCTGCATATCTCTCTCCCTCATTCCCTGTCAGCGTTTGGGCGCCATTAGGACAAGCTGAGCTGATCCTTGGACTGCTTGGGCAAATCCTCCTCAGTAAAGCCGCCTGCATGTCAGCGCTGTGCATTTTAAAAGACACTTAAGTATTCTACATGTCTGCTGACAGTGTTAGTTAAGAAAGAGTGCATTTAGTCAGGGTTATATAGTACAAGTACCCTGTGATATACATCCAGTATTTACTGTGCATTGTTATATCTACTGTCTGTATAGCCACACTTAGTATTACTCTGTATTGCTAGTCCAGTGCAGTTTTATTGCATGTCATAATTTCTGCATTGTTCAATGTGACTCTATATGTGTGCATATAGCTGCTGTGTGACCTCCATTTCGTGTATCTCACTCAGATTGCTATCCCTATATTCTATAACCTGAGAGGGCAATGTGCATCAGGGTTATTATCTAATATAGGTGTTTCACAAGATATACTTAATTGTGTATTTTTCTCTGTGAATTTTAGTCACCATATACCTCTGGAATTCTTTGTTTGTGCACATACACTGTACAGGGGGTTCTTGTCAGGTATTGTGCTGCTGTTATTGTACTGGATTGCCTCGCATTGAGCTTTCAGATATGTCAGCTACAAGGGGCGACGGAGCTGGAACTGATCCCACATTGCGTGGTGGTGACGCTGTAGACACGTTTGAGGAGAATATAGCAGCTGAGGGTTCTGGTTCTGGGGGTTCCTTGCCCCCCCAGTGGGACAGTGGCAACGGGAGTTCAAAATGACCTGCCTTGGGCTACTTTTTCCACGCTATTGAGTACGCTAGTAACTAGACTTGCGCCCCCTATGGGACCTCCTGTGCTGGTACAACCGCTTATGGTCCCTGCGTGTAAGCTGCCATGGTCAGATCAACTGTCCTCTCACTTACAGCAATTGAACCAATCACTGACTAACAGAAATCTAACCCTCGCCCGTCCAAGACCACGGGGTCCTCTAAGCGGGCTATTATTTCCTCACAATCCACCAACGTCCCGGACACCTCGTCTGATGAGGATGGTGTATATACTGACCCCACAGATTCTGATCCTGATGCTTCTGATGGGGAATCTATTTCACAGGTGGATGTTTCTGACTTGTTGGAGGCTATCAGGTTAATTCTTCAAATTACTGATGACCCAGAGCCGGATGCTGCCCCTAAGAAACTGGACAGGTTTAAACGCCAGAAAGTGGTTAAACAGGTTTTACCTCATTCTGACCATTTAGTTGACATACGTCAGGAATCCTGGGAAAATCCAGGAAAGAAATTCACGCCTCACAGGAAGATGCTGGCTCGCTATCCCCTTGCGGCAGAGCTAAGTAAAAATTGGGAGACACCCCCGCCAGTGGATTCGCAGGTGGCGCGGCTGGTGGTATCCTCTGCTCTGCCTGTAACTACCGCCACGTCTCTGAAAGAACCGATGGATAAGCGTGTGGAGGGTTGTTTAAAGGGTGCAGTGCATCGGCCCAGCATTGCAGCGACTTGGGCTGCAGAGGCTATTGAAGCATGGGCTCAGGAGTTGGAAGCTGAGATGTCTTCCAACGCTTCTGATCATGTTAGACAATGTCTATCGTATATTGTCACAGCTTCTCATTATGATAAAGAGGCGGCTTCTGATGCTGGTATTTTGGCGGCCAAGGCTTCTACTACGTCCATACTGGTTCGCCGGATTCTCTGGCTGTGGTCCTGGTCCGTGGAGCTGGACTCTAAGAAAACCCTGGAGGTGCTCCCTTTTAAGGGAGATATTCTTTTCGGAGAAGACCTCAACAAGATAGTGGCTGACTTAGTTTCTGCCAAAACAGCATGTCTACCTAGTACTGCTCCTTCAGCACCGAAGGCTAAGAGTACTTCCTTTCGCTCCTTTCATCCTTCAGGGAAAGCAAAGGGTCAGGTGTACCCGAAACAGGCTTGCACTTGCAAACTTACTCAGCCCAAACCCAAATGGGCCTGGGCTGCCCATCAGCCTGCTGCCAAGACTGACAAGCCTGCCGCATGACGGGGCGGGCTTCCCTCTGAGGGATCCCAGGGTGGGGGGACGACTTCTCGGGTATACCCAGGAATGGTTGAAGACCACTTCCGATGCCTGGGTATGGGAAGTCGTCACTCGAGGTTACGTCATATCCTTCAAAAATCGTCCCCCTCATCGATTTTGCCTGACAGACGTCCCTTCGGATCAGGTGAAGGCAAAAACTCTTAATTCGGTGGTACAGTCCCTCCTGGACACAGGAGTGGTAGTACAGGTGCCTCTGGCTCATAGAGGCAAGGGGTACTATTCACCGCTGTTCATAGTCCCGAAACCGAATGGGTCTTCCCGGCCCATTCTCAACCTCAAGTCCTTGAACAAATTTATGAGGGTCTCCAAGTTTCGTATGGAAACTTTTCGCTCTATTGTTCTGGCCTTGGAACCTGGGGATTATATGGTCTCCCTGTACATACAGGATGCTTACCTGCATATTCCTATTGCAATGTCGCATCAGCAGTACCTGAGGTTTGCGGTTGGCAACCTCCATTACCAGTTTTGGGCGTTACCTTTTGGTTTGACCATGGCTCTGCGAGTCTTCACCAAGGTCATGGTAGTAATGACGGCTGTACTCCGCCGTCAAGGGGTGAGGATCCTACCGTACCTGGATGACTTGTTGCTCCTGGCAAATTCCCCAGAGATTCTCCTACGCCATCTGGATCTGACTATCCAGTTTCTGCAAGCCCACAGGTGGCTTTGAGTGCTGCCTTGATTGATGTATGCCACTATGGTGGCGTTGTCCGACTGTACTTGAACAGGTCTGAGCTGTATTAAATGCTGGGCCAAGTTCAATGAGTTGAACACTGCCCGCAACTCCAGAATGTTTACCCATGAGGGAAGTATCACGGATCCTTCAGTGGGCGGAACGCCATCTGTCAGCCATATCGGCAGTATTCATTCCGGGGGTCCTAAGCGGGGAAGCGGATTTTCTCAGTCGTCAGGACATACATGCCGGAGAGTGGTACCTCCATCCAGAAGTGTTTCATCTCCTCGTGGACAGGTGGGGCCTTCCAGATGTGGACCTGATGGCGTCTCAACACAATCACAAGGTTCCGGTCTTTGGAGCAAGGACAAGGGATCCTCAAGCAATGTTCGTGGATGCACTGGCAATTCCATGGAACTTTCAGCTGCCATACGTGTTCCATCCGGTGTCACTCCTGCCGAGAGTAATAAGGAAGTTCAAGCAAAAAGGAGGACTCCTACTTCTGATCACTCCTGCGTGGCCCAGACAACATAGGTTCTCAGACCTTCAGGGTCTCTCGATAGAGCGTCCCCTTCTACTTCCACAGCGCCCAGATCTCCTCTTTTAGGGCCCTTGTGTATATCAGGATTTAGCTCGGTTGGCTTTGACGGCGTGGCTCTTGAAGCTTCCGTATTGAAGGCCAAATTATTTTCTGAGGCGGTCATTCAAACCATGTTGAAGGCCCGGAAACCGGCTTCTGCTCGGATTTACCATAGGGTCTGGAATTCTTACTTTGCTTGATGCACATCTAACAATTATGACGCTTAAAAGTTTAGTACGGCCAAACTTTTGGCCTTTCTACAACAGGGCCTGGACTTGGGCCTTCGTCTGGCCTCCATCAAGGTTCATATTTCTGCCTTGTCGGTTTGTTTCCAAAGAAAAATTGCAACCTTACCTGATGTGCATATGTTCACTCAGGGTGTATTGCGGATTAAACCTCCTTATGTCCCGCCTGTGGCTCCCTGGGACTTGTCGGTGGTTCTGGAGGCGTTGCAAGGGTCTCCATTTGAGTCTCTTGAATCTGCTGACCTTAAGTGGCTTTCTGTTAAGGTAGTGTTTCTGCTGGCTATAGTCTCTGCTAGATGGGTGTCGGATTTGGGTGCCTTGTCTTGTAGGTCACCATATCTGATTTTTCACCGTGATCGGGTGGTTCTGAGAACATGTACCGGGTATTTACCTAAGGTGGTGTCTTCTTTCCACCTTAATCAGGAGATTGTGGTTCCGGCCTTTGCCTCTCCTGAATTGTCTTCCAAAGAGCGGTCTTTGGATGTGGTATGGGCTCTCCATATCTATGTGAGGAGAACTGCTTCCCTTTGGAAGTCTGATTCTCTCTTTGTACTGTCTGGTTTTCACAAACGTGGCTGGCCTACTCGCAAGCAGACCCTGGCCAGATGGATTAGAATGGTGATTGCACACGCTTATGTACAGGCTGACCTTCCACCTCCTGCTACCATTAAGGCCCATTCTACTCTGTCTGTTGGACTTTCTTGGGCGGTCCGCCGTGGTGCGACCCTTGAACAATTGTGCAAGGCGGCTACGTGGTCCTCAGTGAAAACGTTCATAAGGTTCTATGCCTTTGATACTTCCACCTCCCAGGATGCTTCCTTTGGACTCCGGGTTCTTGTGCCCGCTACGGTGCGTCCCCTCTCATAAGGTACTGCTTTAGGACATCCCCAATGTCATTCCCTGTGGAGCCCAGTGTACCCCGCAGCAGAAAATTAGATTTATGGTAAGAACTTACTCTTGTTATATCTCTTTCTGCGAGGTACACTGGGCTCCACAGGGCGCCCACCCTGACGCACTTAGCTTCTTTAGGTTGGTAAGGCATTAGCCGTTGACACCTTCTCCTGTCGTGAGAATGTGGTGTATGTGGCTACTAATAGTTGTCGTCTCTTTTGCCTGCTACTGCATTGGACTGGTTAACAAAAACTGAAAGAAATAAAACTTTAAAAGAAATTGAAGAAAAACTCTGGAGCTTGAGAGTGGGCATCCTCTCCCGAGGGCACTTTTTTCTAAACTGAGCTGTAGGAGGAGGCATAGAGGGGAGGAGCCAGCACACCTAGTTGAAGAAATTTAAAGTGCACTGGCTCCATTGGACCCATCTATACCCCATTGTACTAATCTGTCCCCAATATCCCTTATTGATGCTAGAGAAACTAGGGTATTTTGTAAATGGGATCAATTATTATCCCTGTCATACAATTTAATAGTAGGTCTCTGATTCATACTTGGACCCAAATCCCAAGGCTGTGAACCAGCATCTTTGTATGCAGCGGTACTGGAAAACATGCTTATGCTGCAATCACAATTATTTGTACAGAGCTGTCCAACTCCAGGGCTCTAGTCCACTGCTTGTGTACAAAGATGCCCCATTGGTCTCAACATCCAACAACTGAGCAACCCTGTGGTTGCTCAGAATCTCCGCTGGAACAAAGCCGCTCAGACTACTTCAAGTATGTACAAATTTGTTGGCTGCAGAATGCTCATGACACACCCACATTTTGCTAGTCACCCCCATTACCTCCAATAAGTGCACACTGACTGTCACTCCCTGCAGCCAAATTCTCACTGGGACTGAAATCGGTAAACCATCACAACACAGGCACAGTCCAAAAAAACATTGCTCAACTTCAACTGTGCAAACATCTGCAATGTGCCCACCTCTGGATCATGCCCTTCTGCTATACTTCTCTGGTGCCTTATTGGCTTTTATTTACTGTATATTTTGGATCAGTGATTTGAGAATAAAATCTGGTCCTGAAAAGCAATTATTTGTGGGTGTCAAGTTAAATTCAATATATGATTTAGCTGTCAAGACATTTGGGGGCCATTTATCATTGATTACATATTCAATAAAATGCGGGTGCGAAATTAGAATACAGAATCACATTGCAATATGCGATCCCTTCATGGAAATGTATAAATAAGCACCCGCGTAACTAGGGTCTTTGGCGCCCAGGGCAAGAAGAATGCCCCCCCCCCCCCCCGCCAAAAAAAAAAGTACCTCTGTTTGCACGCTCCAGAAAAAGGGGGAGAATGTGGTTTCACTTTTTTTGGTGAAGAGCTGTGTGAGAGAGATAGGCATGAGGAGAGAAACCATGGGGAGCGAGAGAGAGGAAAGAGAAGAGGAAGGCATGGGAAGAGAAAAAGGGAGAGTGAGAGGGTTGAGACAGGCATCACTGTGTACCACCTAACCCCCCCCTCTCCCTCTCCCACAGTACAGGTGGCACAGTGTACTGTAAATCGCTCTGTCCCCATACCCCAGTACAATCAAATCTGTGTTCCTCCTCCCCTTCAAGACGCACTATGTACCCCTGAAAGCGGCAGGTCCGGGAGCACTGGGTCCACCTTTCACTTGCCCCTCTTAACCGCGTCGGCAGCAGGCAGGTCCTGTGTTCTCGTTTTTGCGCCGGGGCCAATCGTGATGTCGAGCCCCAACAACAGCAGCATCAGAGGGAGGGGGGGGGGGGGGGCTGGATCGCCTCCTCCTGCTTCTACTGCGCTGCTGCTCTCCCTGCTCCTCTTTTATTTTAAAAAAATTATAGAAACAACGGGGGTGTGAGTGGGGCATGGTCCGGCGACGCCAGTGCCGTAACTACGTGTGTGCCAGGTGTACCTGTCACACAGCGCAGTCGCACTGAGGGCGCAACGGCCCCCATTCCCTAAATTCATCGGCTTGTAATGAGTCAAATTGGCTCATTACATGCCGCCTGTGTCGGAGGAGGAGAGGGAGCAGCGGAGAAGGGGGAGGAGGGAGCCGCAGCAGCGCTACGTAATTGGTGGCTGTGCCGCTGCAGCAGTCCCTCTCCTTCCGCATTGGCTGGCTGGTGCTGTTGTGAATGCTGGGATGCGCTTCCCGCTTCCCTCATCCCAGCTTTCACAGCGGCGGCTGCCAGCCAATGCAGAAGGAGAGGGACAGCTGCATGCGGCGCCGCCAGCAATTACACTGCATACCTCCCAACTTTGTCCTGGCTTGAAGAGGGACACACGCACGGGGAAACGAGAGGACCCGCGATCACAAGCCACGCCCCCATTTTCGTCTCACCGAGGGGGAATGCCCAGCGCTCTGTGAGCCGCTGGCATGCCCCCTCTCCCTCTGACTCCAGTGAATAGCCTCTGTTCACCTCTGCTCTGCTAAGCAGGGCAGCGAGAGACAGAGCCTCCCAACTGCCCCCCCCCCCCCCCCGACCGCGAAAATCGGGTCAGTTGGGAGGTATGACACTGCGCTGCTGCGGCTCCCTTCTCCCCCTCCCTCCTCCTCCTTCTCCCCTACGCCCGGAGCTGCTAGCACCGAGGAGCCTGACTGCCTGAGCCAGCGGAGAGATGTTAAGTATCATCTATTCTGTCTGTCTGTCTATCTATCTATCTATCTATCTATCTATCTATCTATCTATCTATCTATCTATCGGTCTGTCTACCTAATGTGTAAAATTAATTATGAAGACTACTATAATATGTAATATGAATTGGTATTATTTTGTGGCCACACCCCTTCCCCACGAAGCCACGCCCCTCTATTTTTTGTGCGCGTCTATGGCGCACATTGCCCCTTTTTTACACAGGTGGGGCGCCGATGCACTATCTTGCACACAGCGCTAAAATGTATAGTTACGGCACTGGGCTGCGCCCCCCTCTTGGGTATAGGCCCGTGGCGCCCAGGGCACGTGTTCCACTCACACACCCCTTGTAACACCACTGACACGCAGGGACACTGGCTCCCACCCTGTGATGTCCTCAGTGAGCTGACGGAGCTGCTCCACATATGAGGTCCCGCTGGCCGCACATGCACAGCAGCTATTTCCATGGAGGGTTCCTGGGGAACCCTCCGGAACTACTAGTAGCCCATAGCCTACAACATCTGAAGATGGCGATAGCAGCGGGGGTCACTCTCTGGAATGTTTCACATTCCAGAAATTGATAACTTTGGCAGCATCACACCCCCCAGAGAAGAAACCTATGGGGAATGGGGCTGCTGGCGGGAATGGAGGGATCGCAGCAGGTATCGGAAATATCTGCTGCAGTCCCTTCTACATACATTCAAGGATATTTAATATTTGCGGCTAACCCTGCAAATATGGTCCCTTGAAAACATAACACTTATAGAACTTATTAATTTAATATGTTACTTTTCAGCGATGGATTCAGTGTATTATGAACAGAATGATTAGGAAAATCAGTTTGCTTATCCTTTACCTGTATTTGTTAGTCACCTCCAAACATACAGTTGTCCTTTTTTCCAACCACTTGGCAGCCAGTGATTCCTTTTGCCATCTATTACATAAGAACCCATTACTTACTGGCGTCAGAAAGAAGAAGTAATGTGTTATGTGTGTAATGGTTTGAGGATTGCACTGTGTTTTGTTACTAAGAATTAATATAATGATAAATTCCCTGTGATAGTCTTTCATGCCTGCCTATATGTGCAACCCTTTATGCCGTCAGCAGACACTCTTATCAGATTTCTGCCATACCAAACAGACCTACAGGACACTCTCACTTGTAGATACCACCATTTCCATTGAACATACTACCATTTGTGAATGGCACCACTTAAATTGGACACCGCACTAGAGAGGACAGTTTTATTTCCAACCAGCCAAATTGGGAAAAGACACGGCTCTTCCTCCAGCGGCTCTCCACTGGTAACGTTACCTTCAAGAACTGTGCCTATTTCTTGCCAAGGGTCCTCCGATGGTATTCCCGCATTTATAATCAATACTTATTGCTGTCTGCATAATTGTACGGGACATTACTAGGTTCCTTGTATGACTATCTGTCATTTTAAACACACCCTGAATATTACTGTTGTATAAATATTGTTTTTATTAAATATACATTTATTTTATGGCATTAGTTTATGCATGTTCTTAAATAGCGCTGCTACCTGTTTTCTATTCTAAATGTGCTGCCTATAATGAAACCTTCCAGTATTTGTTTCCGCATGTCAGGGGAGTAATAATGCCAGAAGGGGCCCATGCTCCTCCAGCAAGTGGTTCCCCATTCTTCGTAGCGCCATCTACCCTGTGAGCAAGATAGCAAAAGGTCTGGCACAAAGCCTTTCAAAGTCATCACTGGGAGTTGGCACAGTGTAAGAGGGGATACCTACTTGCCGGCATCAGTTACCTGGGGCCCTTGTGTACCCATTATAGATACGCTTATGCCCCATGTTTATTTGTGAACTAGATCATTTACAACATCGTGGCAAAACTTTCATCCAATGACGTTTACGGCGCCTTACATTGGAACAAGTGATAAGTAATGTTTTCCCTCTGTGCTCCTCAGTAATATTTACTTACAATTGTTACAATTCACCATTTTTAGGAGATAACTCTTGTTTGCATGGGACCCCAAAGAGATCATTATAAAACCATCCCCTTTCAAAGCCAACAGATCAAAAATCGATGATATAGTCATTATGCAATTGCACTCAACCTCTTGAGAAACTAGGCTAACAACAATGGTAAACAACTGAAGTACCATTCAGTAGCTCTAAACTTCAAACAGTTTAATGGGAACTCCATATTAAGTCTTAACCCAGATCATACATTTATTCAAACTGCCTATAAGTGGTTATATTTGCAAATAAATAATAACATTTTCCAGGGACATTTTAGTGCTGGGCACTGCAGTTTACTCTTTATCCAGCATATGCTCTGCAGTCTAGCCCGCAGTGGTGCCATCCTCATCCCTAAGCGCACCCTCACCCCTAAGCGCGTGACATCAAGACATCGTGAAGAGGGGGTGGGGTTGCCGACACTGGGAAGAGCAGCATCCCGAGAACACGCCTACTGACTGCACAGACTGCAGGGTGCTTGTCTGGAGTGTTCATAGATTGCTCTGAGCGGCACTGCCTCAGTGACACTGGCTGCAGGGAGGCGCTCTGGGCACTATGCTAGCCAGATGCAGGGGACCTGGAGCTGCGACAGTGCCGGACCCCCAAAGCCCTGTGCTATATGTGGTGGCACCACTCCCACACTCCGAGTTTCATACCTACTAGCAGGATATAGACTATGACCACATAACACGTTAATATTATTTGATTGTATTTTATTGTTTAAAAAAAGCTATTCTGTGGAGTAATTCAAAGTAAAAAAAGTAGCAAAAGTGACCAGTGTCAGACTGGAGCATGAAGAGATCACCCGGGAAATACAACAGCTGTAGGAACCCATTCTTAAGGGGTGAGGCTTGGCCAACCATTAGAGAGGACATAGCCTGCAGACAACATGAATACTACGTTCCCCTGGCCCATATATATATATATATTTGATTGGTAGGGGGTGGAACTTGGCGTAGTTTCTATAAAAACAAACCAAGCACCCATATTCATCCATTTTCCTGCTCTACCAGGTAACTGGCCCTTATTGAGTAACAATGTATAATACAAGTGCACAGTCTGGAACCTGAAATTAGGCAGTGGGCTCTGTGGCCCAGTCCAAACCCTGAAAATTTACTGTCTAGTGTAAAACTTACAGTGAACAATCTGTGACTAACATACGGACCCTCATGGCTGTCAGGACAGTAGAGAGCCTGGCTGGGCCCAGGTTCTTTTCAGGGGGCGTGTGCTAATCACAAAAGGCGTGGCCATGCACACTTAGAAAAAAATACAGAATTGATTGTTTTTAAGTACCTCTCCGGCAACACTGGAGTCTGAGGAGAACAGCTTCTTCAATCGTGTAAAGGGGGCTGGGCTCCCACTAGGCCCCTCCATCAGACCTGGGCCTGGGTAATTACTACTCCCCCCCCATCCCCCATCTAAGGTAGTATAGCAGTGATAATTCATCCTTTTTTTATATCCTGCTATCTACCTCTGGGGTTTTTGAATTATTTATTTCCTTCAATTGATTAAATGTTGGAAGCCAACTCAATATACTGCTTATAAAGTAGCTTTAAGTGTTAGCATTCATTTTTAAATGAACATACATTGACTGTGGGTGTATAGAGACAGGTGTTAGTTTCATACATAAGACTTCCATTGCACCACAGACCATTTTCTAACAATGATCAGTAACTGGTCAATAACTAATAGAGACCAATCAAAATAATGTATATGGAATAATGTTTCCTAATGATGCATGTGCCCTAGACCTTTTGGTTAATGCATTACAAATAAAATTTCAAAGCGGTGTTAATATAGGGATACTACTACAAAAAAAGTTGTAAACTGCACAGATAACACTGACAATGTGACCATGTCATAAATACATCCCTGTTGTTTAGGTTTCTTTTAAATAAACAACAAAAACTTGATAATTTTTTGCAGAAACTTTATTATTATACAATTTAAAAAATGTATCACAAGGAGAAAGTTGGCAGCCAAAACGTGTTGGGACGCCATATACAGCTCTAGTGACATCACACAAACTGTTTTCCGCATTCTCTGTCAGCCACCGGATGCAACATCGAAATGAGTCAAACACAGAGGAAGAAGTGCACAGAGGTGAAAACATCACTATGCCATTATGGAACTGCTATGGGGTGTATTTGAGATACCCTACCCTACGTTTTCAAACCCTAACCCAAAACCCTGTGACAACGGAGGTGGTGTAGCTATCCTAAATAAAGAAGATTAGAAGATTATATAAGAGAAATACAAAGGCAACTCTCCGATAGTTCCATATATCAGAAATTGAAGAGCGATCCAACCACATGGATTAAGACTAACTTCCTAAAACTCATAAAAAAAACACTTAGAAACTGGAATAATAACAGAGCACAAATATGGTTTCATCAATATTGAAGATCCAGTCACCACAACCATATACGCACTTTCCAAAATCCACAAGAGCACTACAGGGGGTAGACCTATAATCGCAGGAACAGGCAGCATCACATCCAATCTCCCTGCCCTGATCGATCATCTCCTATAGCCTCTAGTGGCTAAGGCCCCATCACACCTTAAGGACACAGGTGATGCAATTAAAATATTGGAAGGAATAAAATGGGAAGTAGACATGTATCTAGTGAGTGCAGATGTCAGTTTACTGTATACTATCATCGACCATAATCATGGTGAAGAGGTCATAACATGGTCACTGGAACAAACCAGCTATTCATTAGTATGCCAAGACTTCATTAAAGAATCATTGAAATTCATACTGGAAAATAACTACTTTTTTTCAACAATGACTACTAGATTTAAAAAACATGGTACAGCTATGGGTACACAATTCACACCCTGTTATGCGAACCTATTTATGTCATTCTGGGAAGCCAACAAAATTTATTCTAACACCAGATGAACCTGATAAAATGGGGACGCTACATAGATGATATCCTGCTTTTCTGGAAGGGAACTGTAGTGGATTTGGATACCTTTTGTGATGACCTTAATAACAACAATAAAAACATAATTCTGACATTCTTTAAACGTAAAGAAGATATCAATTTCCTTGATCTGGTGATATATGTTAAGAGGATATCATTCATATGAAAACATACCCCAAACCAACAGATACCCACAACTATATCCCTATAGCCATTAGAATTGGCTCAATGGCATACACAAAAGCCAATTCATGAGAATACAACAAAATTGTAGTGAAGACACCATATGTGACACACAGATCCAAAACCTAAAAAAAAACTCCTACAAAAATGTTACAATGAACAAAAATTGGATGCGGCAGCAGAAATATCCATCGCCAACAATAGGACCTCTTTTATGCAGAAAAAGCCTCAATAAAATCATTCCAAAAAGCATAACTTCCAATGGGCATTCCTAACTAGCTATAACTCTGAATATAGACTAGTTAAAACCACCATCAGGAAGCATTGGCAGATACTTTGCAAAGATCCCATTCTACAAGAGATAATACCGGACAAACCCAATTTCATTTACCCTAAAGCAGCAAATAAAGGACCAACTAGTAAGAAGTGCACTCCCAATTAAATAAACAAATCCAATTTTGCTATGGTAGCATAGGTGCACAAACTGCATAGCATGCAAACAGATAAAGTCCACTACATCCAAGTATACGTCAGTCACAATAAATGGAGTTGGTACCAAAATCAAAGCCTTCATAACTTGCAACACCACAAATTTTGTGTATATAATTAAATGTTCTTGTGGGAAAGCTTATATTGGCAGAACTTCCAGATCACTTAAAACACGTTTGGGGGAACATCTCAGAACCATTAAAAAAGGTCTAACCACACACCACCTGTCGGAACATTTCCGAATTCACCACAAATGCTCAATCAACTCCATCAAACACTTCATTGGCCTACAACATATCAAACCGACCTGGCGCCAGTGACATGCAGTGGGGTGAGGCAGGTGGGGCAGAGCCTTTTCGGTCATACTAATGTTTGTGCCACAGTTTTGACTGTATAAAGTATATGAAAAATACAAATAATTTGTTTGAAATAACTTCTTTGCATTATTCTAATCTAATTTGGCTCTGGGGCTAGCCAGTGCCTCCTGAGCCATTTAGCTCACCGCACGTCCCTGGCTGGCGCTATAGGAACACAGATAGGCCGAAATGAAGACTATCTTCAAACTTCAAACTCAGGCACCAGTGGGACTGAATCAAGATTTTGAGGTCAAGTGGTTCCTGTAACCACAACTAAATTAACCTCCCCTATTTGTAATCCCATTCCATTATCATGAACAAAATGTGTGCACTATTTTATTGTTATTATTAACAGTTTCTTATATAGTGCAGCATATTCTGTTGCGCTTTACAATTAGAACAACAGTAATACACAAAACTGGGCAAAACCAGACAGACATAGAGGTAGGAAGGCCCTGCTCGCAAGCTTACAATCTATAGTGAAATAGGCATTGATACACAAGGATAGATGCTACCTATTGTATAATGGTCCACCAGATTGCTCGGTTCTTAATGGGTTGTATGATATGATCACCCAGCAATGTTGGAAGACAAAATATGTGAGGTTATGTGGGCTGTACAGAAAGGATGTAATTATATAGGGAAGCATTGCAGGTTATGTGGGTGGGTCTGGAATTTGATAGGCTTGTCTGAAGAGGTGAGTGTTCAGGGAACGTTTAAAGGTTTGGAGACTAAAGGTAAGTCTTATTGTGCGTGGGAGGGCATTCCACAGAGTGGGGGAAGCCCGGATAAAGTCCTGTAATGTTGAGTGGGAACAAGTAATACTTGTGGATGAGAGACGCAGATCTTGTGGAGAGCAGAGTGGTCTGGTAGGGAGATATTTTGAGATGAGTGAAGAGATGTATGATGGTGCAGTTTGGTTAATAGCCTTGTATGTAAGTTAAAGTATTTTATATTTAACACAGTAAAATACCGGTAACCAATGGAGGGACCTACAGAGTGGATCAGCAGACGATAAACATCTAGCGAGGAAGATTAGCCTCGCAGCTGCATTAAAAATAGATTGTAGCGGTGAGAGCCTATGTTTGGGAAGCCCAGTAAGGAGACTGCTGGAGATGATAAGAGCATGGATTAGAGTCTTTGCAGTGTCTTGTATAAGATAAGGATGTTTTTTAGGTGCATGTAACATGATTTAGAGACAGATTGAATGTGTATAACAAAGGACTGACACCTAGGCAGCGAGCTTGTGGGGTAGGGTGGATAGTTGCATTGTCAACAGTTATGGAGATATCAGGTTGGTAAGTACTCTTGAGCTGGTGGGAAAATAATTCTGTTTTGGAAATGTTGAGTTTGAGGTGGCGAGATGACATCCAAGATGAAATGGGAGACAGGCATTCAGTGACATTGACACAGCATTATATACATTCTCTTTAAAATAATCACACTAACCCATTATCTTTTCTATTAATTATAAGGAACTCTGAAAATTATTAAAACTTCTGGACCAGAACACTGACTAAAGAGGACCAATTAAATTATCTTTAAAATAATCACTCTAACCAATTATCTTTTCTATTAATTATGAGGAACTCGGAAAATTATTAAAACTTCTGGACCACAACACCGCTTAAAGAGGATCGATTACAACATTTCCCATTACCAAGATGGCTGAAACAACATTTCTGGTGCATTGTGAATATAGTGGACAGTTTCCTAGTCAGACTATTGAAATACACATGCCATCCGGACATGCATGGCGGATCCACTACTTCTGGTAACACCAAACAACAACAACAAACTGGTACCTTCACAATGTACAATCACACATAGAGTCTCCCTCTTCTATAACTTTATTACTCCAGAAATTACTACTGTCTCCTCCTTTTAATATCAAAGATGCCAAAAACGATTCCACAGAGTTGCACTGCCGTTTCCACTTCCGGAATCCCACAACCGGAAGTAACGGCAATACAGGAAGTTCTCTTTGACATCAGCGCACAGAGCCCTAGAAAAGGACCATCACAGACACAGGTGAGTACTAGCCTTGATGAAGAGACCTTGCAGTTTCAAAACGTGTCAGTGGAACGCAACCTGTGTCATCCACATTATACTACTACGAGATTGAACCACCCACTTCAGGAAAGCACAGGAACCATATGCAGGGTATACCCGGGTACTCTGCATATGTTCCTATAACACCTGTGGCTCCACGTCACCAATCTGGGTAGGATCCTTTCCATTCGTCATTCCATGCATTTCAGATGTTGCTAAATGAGGCACATAACATTAACCTGCGGATAAGCCCACTGGATATGTCAATATGACATTAGACAGGGTTGTGCAGCTTTTGCTATGCATATTTATATGGAAGGGGAAAATACATGTATGGGATCTTACTCCCGGCATATATTCTGCTATAAATTGTATATACAGTATGTCCTTATTTAATATTTCATATTTTATTACCTTAGCATTTTGATTGCGTTATTAAATGCATTTTATTATACTGAGCCATACATCCTTTAGTTGAAGAAATATCACATTGGTATATGATTAAAAACAACATTCACTTTCTGTGGTACACAACCATATAGCGCCAAGTCTCAATAAACCCACACCAATATTACCATTATGGAACTACCTATGGGCAAAATAAAGGGAAAGGGGGGACATGATGAAAACTTTAAAATATACCAAGGGTTTTAACAAGGTATAGGAGGGAAACATTTTTCAAACAAAGAGAAGTATAAGAACACAAGGACATGTGCTAAAACTGGGGGGAGGTAGGATCAGAGCAGTTTTAGGAAAAATGACCGCCATGCCCAATTACTGTTTTGCCCTGGGTGGCAAAAATCCTAGTTTTGGACCAGCCATAAGGTTAAAAAAGGGTCAGCTTAGATGGACCAAGTAGTTCTTATCAGCCGTCAAAGTGTTTCTATATACTGATGTGTGGGACACCAGAGTAACAGGTGCTTTAACAAATTTAAATAAAAATATACTCAATTTTACATCCCTGGGGTGTACAGGAAAGATGGTGCTTCAAATCGTCGTGTAGATGGACGAATTTCTCTTTCCTGAGGCGATTCTTTCTCCTCAGCTCGATGTTAACATGAAAGAGATGGTATATATATATATATACACATGTATGGTAATGTTTCAATAATGGATGAGTCTCTTTAAATATCAGAAATGTGCAACACAGGAAAGGCTTTATTCATCCGTCGGTGAGGCATACCCAACTCACTTTCCAAACGAAAGAAGGAAGCTTATCAAGGTATCTTTTCCTATCCACCTCGGTGTTTGGAAAACACAGTTTTAGGTAGTGAACCCCTTTTACCCAGGAAATGAGCGTACCTCACTCACACAACAAGAGGGTAGTTGAAACATAAAGGTATCTTTCATTCCTTGTATGTTAGATGTAAGGCGTACCCTACTCACGGGAATAAAGATTATGTTCAAACGCATCTGGGTTTCTTTCGGTGATCAGACGTATTAGTGATTAACACTAGTTTCCCTCATGTGTGAATAATTCCCAGAATCAGAGAAAAAAAATATAGTTCACGATGTATCCACATGAAAAAGGTTTGTACTTTATTAAAAATACCCCATACATAAGGGGTAGACACAAATGAACAACAAAAAGAATATACACAGTCCGATAGGTGTTATAGCAGCATGGACAATGTATTCAAAACATAAACAAAAAATGTGCAATAAAAATAGTTCAAGTCCAGGACTTAGATAAAAAATGAATATTAAAAGCAAAATCAGCTCATACCTAAATGGTATAGTAGAAGGTCCACACTCTCAGCTGGTCAACATGTTTCGGCCTGTCATAGGCCTTTATCAAGACACACTGAGAGAGTGGAGGGACCAGTGTTTTATATGTGGAGTGACCAATCAGAAGTTTCATTAATTATGACATCATCATTAAAGGACATTTTTCTCAAAATAGCAAAAGACCATTACAAAACACAAAATGGAATATATCACATGGATTTGTAATAACTAACAAAGTTGTTAAAAACAGCAAAGATTCGAAATGAATGGATTACATAGTTTTCATTAGAGGAATCTCCATGGCAACCACATGTGCAAGGTTCTATTACTTCATAGTGGCTCACAGACAGCTGGACGCTGAAATGGAAACCCTATTGGTGCTATAGAGATGTTTATATGTGGACCTGCACGCCGCGGTTGGTACATATAGAGATGTCTCGGCCGCTGTATAGTGGAACAGTTATGTACCTGTTTAAAATGAGCCGAAAGAGCATGTGTTTCTAGCCCTTTTTTTTATATTACGCAGGTGCTCACTTATGCGAACCTTCAGGGGCCTTGATGTCCTCCCAATATATACCTTATCGCAGGTGCATCTGAGAGCATATATAACATTCTTTATATGGCACGTTATAAATTCTTTGATTTTTATTGTATACCCATTTATAATAATCTCCTCTGTTTTGTTGCCGTTTACATTTTTTATATTTTTACAGCCAATACAGGATCCACAACGGTAAAATCCAACAGATGTAATGGTGGATATAGCAGGTGTTGGGGGCAATGCGCTGGATACCAACTTTGATTTTAGATTTGGTGCCCTTCGGTAAATTAACTTCGGTTTATTGGGTAACAGTGGTCCTAATACATTATCCTTCTTTAATAAAGACCAATGTTTATTAAAGATTTTTTCCACAGCCTTATGTTCTTTAGTGAAATTCGTAACAAAAGATAAATTAAATTCATTGTTTTCCTTCAATGATGGTTTCTTAACAAATAGCTCTTTACTTCTATGCTCCTGGTTGTCTCAATCGTGTGGTCTATCTTCTGTTTATTATAACCACACGCTTTGAATTTAGTGCCCATCTTTTTTGCCTGATCGGAAAACACCATATCATTTGTACAAATCCTCCTTAATCTTTTAAATTGCCCATTGGGGATGGAGTTTATCCAATTGTCGTGATGACAACTATCGGTTAATAGATAAGCTCCAGAATCTGTTGGTCTTATATAGAATTTGGAACATATTTTTCCGTCTTCTATATAGACCGTCACGTCAAGGAAGTTGATGCTTTGTTCTTGAATATCAAAGGTTAATACAATATTTTTATCATTGGAATTCAAACCTAAACAAAAAAGGTTGAGACTCTCTCTGTCTCCTCCCCAGATGAAAAAAATGTCATCTATATATCTCGCATAGGACACCAGGCTCGCCCCGAGCTCGCCGCCCGCCCATACCGCATCCTCCTCCCATGCGCCCATGAACAGATTAGCGTAACTCGGGGCGAACCTGGTGCCCATCGCGGTGCCCATTTTCTGCAACTAAAAATCATCTTTAAAGAGAAAAAAATTATTCAGAACGATGAACTCAATACCCTCAAGCAAAAAATTTTGAAGATTGACCTGCGTAATATAAAAAAAGGGCTAGAAACACATGCTCTTTCGGCTCATTTTAAACAGGTACATAACTGTTCCACCTCAGGGCTAGTGTCTTTTCATGGAGTAAAGGCTATAAAGGGGAATATAAGACATAATGATAGTGCAAAATATTTCGCAAAGGCAGAGATGAGCTTAATCTATAACTATAAGACATTGGCCCCAGGTGGGCTCAATAATGACTTCGAACTTAAATGGTTTTTATGATCATTTGAAATCTGTTTACATATCTGATGAAATTGACTGTTATTCTCCGCTCAGCTTTATAGACCAAGATATCTTTACCCCTTTAAATCGAATGGAGAAGAAGATGAACATCCAACATGACTTTTAAGAATAACATGTCTTTTCTTTACATTATGGGTTATGGTAAGGAAAATTCATGGCAATGACACTTACATATACCTCTTGGTCAAAAATATATTCAGTTTGACAGGTTTTGAATATCTAAACCACTTCAGCTATCAATTATTGGCACCAAACTGATGATGGGCACAGTTTGCCCACTTTAAATATGGCCGCTTGAGCTTCGGCTCAGACTAAAAATCTGTGATTCCACTCTAAACCTGTAGATATGAGAATCTAACTCTCCGGTGAGCTAATACGTTTACTTTGAGGGAGAGTATATTAGGTTTCTGTAGTATCCCGCGTTGCCACGATAACGAAATGCTGTTATCTGCACCCCTCTTGAGATCCGCCGCTTACATCGCGTTGCCATGACAATGACGCGTCAGACTTCCGGGAGCACGTCACTTCCACTCCGGGAGATCGCGTCGCCATGGCAACGACGTGGATTTCACTATACAGCGGCCGAGACATCTCTATATGTACCAACCGCGGCGTGCAGGTCCACATATAAACATCTCTATAGCACCAATAGGGTTTCCATTTCAGCGTCCAGCTGTCTGTGAGCCACTATGAAGTAATAGAACCTTGCACATGTGGTTGCCATGGAGATTCCTCTAATGAAAACTATGTAATCCATTCATTTCGAATCTTTGCTGTTTTTAACAACTTTGTTAGTTATTACAAATCCATGTGATATATTCCATTTTGTGTTTTGTAATGGTCTTTTGCTATTTTGAGAAAAATGTCCTTTAATGATGATGTCATAATTAATGAAACTTCTGATTGGTCACTCCACATATAAAACACTGGTCCCTCCACTCTCTCAGTGTGTCTTGATAAAGGCCTATGACAGGCCGAAACATGTTGACCAGCTGAGAGTGTGGACCTTCTACTATACCATTTAGGTATGAGCTGATTTTGCTTTTAATATTCATTTTTTATCTAAGTCCTGGACTTGAACTATTTTTATTGCACATTTTTTGTTTATGTTTTGAATACATTGTCCATGCTGCTATAACACCTATCGGACTGTGTATATTCTTTTTGTTGTTCATTTGTGTCTACCCCTTATGTGTGGGGTATTTTTAATAAAGTACAAACCTTTTTCATGTGGATACATCGTGAACTATATTTTTTTCCTCTGATTCTGGGAATTATTCACACATGAGGGAAACTAGTGTTAATCACTAATACGTCTGGTCACCGAAAGAAACGCAGATGCGTTTGAACATAATCTTTATTCCCGTGAGTAGGGTACGCCTTATATCTAACATACAAGGAATGAAAGATACCTTTATGTGTTTCAACTACCCTCTTGTTGTGTGAGTGAGGTACGCTCATTTCCTGGGTAAAAGGGGTTCACTACCTAAAACTGTGTTTTCCAAACACCGAGGTGGATAGGAAAAGATACCTTGATAGGCTTCCTTCTTTCGTTTGGAAAGTGAGTTGGGGTACGCCTCACCGACAGATGAATATAGCCTTTCCTGTGTTGCACATTTCTAATATTTAAAGAGACTCATCCATTATTGAAACATTACCATACATGTATATATATATACCATCTCTTTCATGTTAACATCGAGCTGAGGAGAAAGAATCGCCTCAGGAAAGAGAAATTCGTCCATCTACACGACGATTTGAAGCACCATCTTTCCTGTACACCCCAGGGATGTAAAATTGAGTATATTTTTATTTAAATTTGTTAAAGCGCCTGTTACTCTGGTGTCCCACACATCTGTTTTTAAAAATTGTGTTATTTGAACTTTTTTGGTGAGGTTCTGTTGTGGTGAACAGGCCTACGGGCTGCTCTTGTTTGCGCCATTTGCTAGGGATTCACAAATTTTCTTGTTTTGTGTTTCCATCCATTTCACCTGTGTGAATTCCAGGCAAAGGCAGCATAGTCTAGATATAATTTCATCATGTTCTCCTGTAGGGAACAGAGGATGAAATATCTTGAAAAAGTTTTTGATCACGGTCAGGATCCTATAGAACTAATGGATGAGGATCTAGAGAGCACCATGAGTAAAATAGAAAATATGCTCTTGAAGGAAAGCAAAATATGGTAGGAGGTGGTGACTATGGAGAAACATCTTTCACAGGATTTAATACCTAGATGTCTACAGATCAATAAACAATCCACCTTTTTAACCTCAGGGGGAAATTTTAGAGAACAATGGGATGAAATTCTAAAAAATTGTTCACGATCCCTTATGAATTTAATTGTCCAAGAACGTAAACGAGAGTTAAAATGTCTGGACGATGAAATTCAAGTATTAAAATCATTGATACAACCTTACTCTAATCTGGAAGATTATAGAGAATTAGAAAATAATATAGAAAGTCGTTTGAAAAAGGCTGAAAAATTGACCATACAGAAAAAGGTCAAAAAATACCAGAGAGATAAAAATGATTTAACTAAATCAAAAAATGAACATCAAGGTAGGAGTCAAGACTACCCTCTAGACATGGAGCCCCAGAAATCCAATGTAAATCTTAAAGAGAATAAAATCAGGAGTGATATCCATAATGAAAATAGAGAACGTAGAACCTACATACCACCAAGATCGTCTAATTAATCCTTTAGAAATACTAGGTATAGAAGGAATACCCATTACAGAGGAGATCAGTGGAATACACTGGACGTTCCTGAATGGAGAATTCCTTCTCCTAGGAGAACAAATAGAAGTGAGAGATCACACCGAAATAAAGAACAGGATCAACCAATCTTTACTCAGAATCGATATGCCCCATTAAGAGATGACCAATATTTGGATGGTGATCGGAATGAGGACTATCAATCTCCTTTTTTAGGGAGAAACAGAAAAAGTATCCCATACGGATAAATACACTAATACGCCCTAGAGGTAAAAGGGGGGGCAAAAAAAGAAAAACTACACAAAAAAAGACTAGAAATAGTAAAAATAAAAGGAGACAACGATCAAGGGTAAATGATTCCAAACTTGAAGAAATAGGTGATGAGAATCACCCAAAAGTAAAAATCTTCAATTTAAGTAAACATGTACTTTCTATGGAAGAGACCACTCTTCTCCAGAAAAGTCTTAAATACGCTCCAACAAACCATCTTAATCCCTTTGATATGTATGTAGACGTGCAAAAATTTGTACGTAAGTTAACCCTAAAAAAAAAATGTTGCAAATCAAAAGGGACTTACACAGGAAGAAATGGAGGCCGGGACACCTACCCCCTTTCGTCCTAAATCCATTTTTTTCCCTCAACACGTAAAAGGTCCCTTTATTGAAACCTTTAGTTCCCTAGTCCTGGAGGATATTAATAATATTAAAATAGATAAAAGGAACGCCAATTTGACCAATAAGGAAAAAAGGGCTCTAAAAGAACTAAAAGAAAATAAGGAGCTGATAATCAAACCAGCTGATAAGGTGGGGGCATCGTATTGATGGATATTAAGGATTATGAGTTTGAAATCTTTAGGCAACTAGAGGATACCAAAACCTATAAAAGATTACGGGCAGATCCGTCTAAACAGGTACAACAGAAAATGACACAAATGGTAGAAAAGGCTGTAATTAAAGGAACAATCACGAATAAGGAGGCAAAATTTATTATTAACAGTGACCCAGTGGTTCCTGTTATATATATTTTGCCAAAAATGCACAAAAATCTAGAAACGCCCCCCGGAAGACCAATTATATCAGGGGTGGAATCGATCACTGCAAATCTATCTAACTATATAGATCACTTGCTGCAACCTCTTGTTGGATTAAATAGATCACACCTTAAAGACACTACTAGTTTTTTTACAGTTATTAGAGACCATTAAATGGGAGAACAATTATCTCCTGGTCACAGCTGATGTTGGTGCCCTTTATACTATCATAAATCATAAAGATGGGCTAGAGGCAACTCGTGGGGCTTTAGAATCATCCCCCTTATCTGTCAATCTTCAAAATTTTTTGCTTGAGGGTATTGAGTTCATCCTTCTGAATAATTTTTTTCTCTTTAAAGATGATTTTTATTTGCAGAAAATGGGCACCGCGATGGGCACCAGGTTCGCCCCAAGTTACGCTAATCTGTTCATGGGCGCATGGGAGGAGGATGCGGTATGGGCGGGCGGCGAGCTCGGGGCGAGCCTGGTGTCCTATGCGAGATATATAGATGACATTTTTTTCATCTGGGGAGGAGACAGAGAGAGTCTCAACCTTTTTTGTTTAGGTTTGAATTCCAATGATAAAAATATTGTATTAACCTTTGATATTCAAGAACAAAGCATCAACTTCCTTGACGTGACGGTCTATATAGAAGACGGAAAAATATGTTCCAAAAGCTATATAAAACCAACAGATTCTGGAGCTTATCTATCAACCGATAGTTGTCATCACGACAATTGGATAAACTCCATCCCCAATGGGCAATTTAAAAGATTAAGGAGGATTTGTACAAACGATATGGTGTTTTCCGATCAGGCAAAAAAGATGGGCACTAAATTCAAAGTGTGTGGTTATAATAAACAGGAGATAGACCACACGATTGAGACAACCAGGAGCATAGAACGTAAAGAGCTATTTGTTAAGAAACCATCATTGAAGGAAAACAATGAATTTAATTTATCTTTTGTTACGAATTTCACTAAAGAACATAAGGCTGTGGAAAAAATCTTTAATAAACATTGGTCTTTATTAAAGAAGGATAATGTATTAGGACCACTGTTACCCAATAAACCGAAGTTAATTTACCGAAGGGCACCAAATCTAAAATCAAAGTTGGTATCCAGCGCATTGCCCCCAACACCTGCTATATCCACCATTACATCTGTTGGATTTTACCGTTGTGGATCCTGTATTGGCTGTAAAAATATAAAAAAATGTAAACGGCAACAAAACAGAGGAGATTATTATAAATGGGTATACAATAAAAATCAAAGAATTTATAACGTGCCATATAAAGAATGTTATATATGCTCTCAGATGCACCTGTGATAAGGTATATATTGGGAGGACATCAAGGCCCCTGAAGGTTCGCATAAGTGAGCACCTGCGTAATATAAAAAAAGGGCTAGAAACACATGCTCTTTCGGCTCATTTTAAACAGGTACATAACTGTTCCACCTCAGGGCTAGTGTCTTTTCATGGAGTAAAGGCTATAAAGGGGAATATAAGACATAATGATAGTGCAAAATATTTCGCAAAGGCAGAGATGAGCTTAATCTATAACTGTAAGACATTGGCCCCGGTTGGGCTCAATAAGGACTTCGAACTTAAATGGTTTTTATGATCATTTGAAATCTGTTTACATATCTGATGAAATTGACTGTTATTCTCCGCTCAGCTTTATAGACCAAGATTTCTTTCCCCCCTTTAAATCGAATGGAGAAGAAGATGAACATCCAACATGACTTTTAAGAATAACATGTCTTTTCTTTACATTATGCATTATGGTAAGGAAAATTCATGGCAATGACACTAACATATACCTCTTGGTCAAAAATATATTCAGTTTGACAGGTTTTGAATATCTAAACCACTTCAGCTATCAATTATTGGCACCAAACTGATGATGGGCACAGTTTGCCCACTTTAAATATGGCCGCTGGAGCTTCGGCTCAGATTAAAAATCTGTGATTCCACTCTAAACCTGTAGATATGAGAATCTAACTCTCCGGTGAGCTAATACGTTTACTTTGAGGGAGAGTATATTAGGTTTCTGTAGTATCCCGCGTTGCCACGATAACGAAATGCTGTTATCTGCACCCCTCTTGAGATCCGCCGCTTACATCGCGTTGCCATGACAATGACGCGTCAGACTTCCGGGAGCACGTCACTTCCGCTCCGGGAGATCGCGTCGCCATGGCAACGACGTGGATTTCACTATACAGCGGCCGAGACATCTCTATATGTACCAACCGCGGCGTGCAGGTCCACATATAAACATCTCTATAGCACCAATAGGGTTTCCATTTCAGCGTCTAGCTGTCTGTGAGCCACTATGAAGTAATAGAACCTTGCACGTGTGGTTGCCATGGAGATTCCTCTAATGAAAACTATGTAATCCATTAATTTCGAATCTTTGCTGTTTTTAACAACTTTGTTAGTTATTACAAATCCATGTGATATATTCCATTTTGTGTTTTGTAATGGTCTTTTGCTATTTTGAGAAAAATGTCCTTTAATGATGATGTCATAATTAATGAAACTTCTGATTGGTCACTCCACATATAAAACACTGGTCCCTCCACTCTCTCAGTATGTCTTGATAAAGGCCTATGACAGGCCGAAACATGTTGACCAGCTGAGAGTGTGGACCTTCTACTATACCATTTAGGTATGAGCTGATTTTGCTTTTAATATTCATTTTTTATCTAAGTCCTGGACTTGAACTATTTTTATTGCACATTTTTTGTTTATGTTTTGAATACATTGTCCATGCTGCTATAACACCTATCGGACTGTGTATATTCTTTTTGTTGTTCATTTGTGTCTACCCCTTATGTATGGGGTATTTTTAATAAAGTACAAACCTTTTTCATGTGGATACATCGTGAACTATATTTTTTTTCTCTGATTCTGGGAATTATTCACACATGAGGGAAACTAGTGTTAATCACTAATACGTCTGATCACCGAAAGAAACCCAGATGCGTTTGAACATAATCTTTATTCCCGTGAGTAGGGTACGCCTTACATCTAACATACAAGGAATGAAAGATACCTTTATGTGTTTCAACTACCCTCTTGTTGTGTGAGTGAGGTACGCTCATTTCCTGGGTAAAAGGGGTTCACTACCTAAAACTGTGTTTTCCAAACACCGAGGTGGATAGGAAAAGATACCTTGATAGGCTTCCTTCTTTCGTTTGGAAAGTGAGTTGGGGTACGCCTCACCGACGGATGAATATAGCCTTTCCTGTGTTGCACATTTCTGATATTTAAAGAGACTCATCCATTATTGAAACATTACTATACATGTATATATAATATATATACACCATCTCTTTCATGTTAACATCGAGCTGAGGAGAAAGAATCGCCTCAGGAAAGAGAAATTCGTCCATCTACACAACGATTTGAAGCACCATCTTTCCTGTACACCCCAGGGATGTAAAATTGAGTATATTTTTATTTAAATTTGTTAAAGCGCCTGTTACTCTGGTGTCCCACACATCTGTTTTTAAAAATTGTGTTATTTGAACTTTTTTGGTGAGGTTCTGTTGTAGTGAACAGGCCTACGGGCTGCTCTTGTTTGCGCCATTTGCTAGGGATTCACAAATTTTCTTGTTTTGTGTTTCTATATACTGTAGTGTAAGAACCCAATCTACTTCTAGTTCCAAATAGTTCCAGTAGTGGATGCTAAATTGCTATAAATTTTCAATTAGCAAAATACCACCAAAATAGCTATTTATTTTTGACTGTTGTGTCTGTAATGCCTCTTATTACTTCTATTGTTTTGCTGCATTTGAATCCCACATTTCAAGTAGGCTAGTATCACACTCACTACATATGTAGCGCTACCATCCATGTATTTTAATAATGAAATCCAAGCTGCTCAAATGCAAACAAGGAACACTCTTACTCCTCGGCTCTCTCCTCGTTCCCTTTTTCCACATGAAAAGGAAAGTACTGTACTGTATGTCATAGTTGCCTACCCTCCTGCATTCTGCAGGAGACTCCCTGAAATAGTACCGATCTCCTGACTCCCTGAATAGTCCAGCAATCTCCCTGATTGCACCTTATACCCATGATGTAGCTGTCATATTGGTGGGGGGATCAGAGATACTGTACATACATTCAAATGGGATCATCAGTGTCATTTGCCTTCATTCGCTATAAGATAGAATGATCCATATGGCTACATGCATTTGGCATAAGGTTTCTTGTGGCCACTTACAATATATGGAACCTCTTGTAAAACACAATACACAAACAAATCCTGAAAAATATCAGTCTTTCTTCAAAAAGTAGATCTTACTAACTTTGCGGCTCATTTACATTTGGATGTAAGTCATTTATGACACACCTCTCAGATGTAGCAGTACTTGTCCACGTTGATAGGTGTTACTTTCACATCTCCCTGAAATGCTTTTTCAAATGTAGGCAAGTACAGTATGCTGTATATGTCTTTCAAATCTTAGTTTTTATATATCAGGGAAACATCATGAACAATCATCTCATAATCAAGTCCTACAATTTGATTAATTTAATCTTATGTCATATATAACACTCAACAGTTTTTACGTTGTCATTAGCACTTTTAGTCCTGTTGGAGAAAGAGGGCTATATATAAAAATAATAATAATAATAATAATAATAATAATAATAATTATTATTATTATTATTATTTATTTGACAAAAAATAAACCAACATGAAGAAGCCATCTCTGAAAAGTAAGTAACGTGTACGCTAATTTGAGCCAGATATTACAGATCAGCAGGGCTGTAACTTGGTGCGCTGCAGGGTAGGGGGCGCTCTTGGCAGCACTTGTCAGTTATCAATTATCTAATTACTTTCACTTGCAGCTTTTCCCCTTTTTGAAGCCTAGCAAATCCTGACCGCCCCTGTCTCCTACCCCCACCCCTTTTGTTGCTAATACCTATACAGCATTCATGGACTTGATAGCTGTTTGTTTTTCAGTGGCTCTGTCCTTTAATAAATTTTGATGTGCTCGGGATTCAAACCCATTGCCTATGACATTGCAGTTGGACACTCTATTCATTGAGCTATCCGCCCTTGCATAGAATGCCAGAGAATTCCAAACTGAAGAGTTTTAACTGTTTGAAGCTTACCTTGTTCTTTGTGAAGGGGCGATCAGCGTTGCAGCTGGGCAGATCTATGTAGTGTGTGGCTGCAAGGGATTGGATATGTGGCTTCACACTGCATGGATCTGCTCGATTATGGTGCTGTTTTTTCTTTAGGGGTACAGGTAGCTTCCTATAGTTAGAAATCTCATCGTTTTTTTGTGGGATCAAGTGGCTCAGTAGGAGGGGTGTTTGGCTGTGATGCAGCAGGTTGTGGGTTTGAGTCCTGAGTGTGGCAGTATATTGAAATGTGTTATTTAATGAGGGATATTTAGAGATGTGCACTTGAAATTTTTCGGGTTTTGTGTTTTGGTTTTGGGTTCGGTTCCGCGGCCGTGTTTTGGGTTCGACCGCGTTTTGGCAAAACCTCACCGAATTTTTTTTGTCGGATTCGGGTGTGTTTTGGATTCGGGTGTTTTTTTCAAAAAACACTAAAAAACAGCTTAAATCATAGAATTTGGGGGTCATTTTGATCCCAAAGTATTATTAACCTCAAAAACCATAATTTCCACTCATTTTCAGTCTATTCTGAATACCTCACAATATTATTTTTAGTCCTAAAATTTGCACCGAGGTCGCTGGATGACTAAGCTAAGCGACCCTAGTGGCCGACACAAACACCTGGCCCATCTAGGAGTGGCACTGCAGTGTCACGCAGGATGGCCCTTCCAAAAAACAATCCCCAAACAGCACATGACGCAAAGAAGAAAAAAAGAGGCGCAATGAGGTAGCTGTGTGAGTAAGATAAGCGACCCTAGTGGCCGACACAAACACCTGGCCCATCTAGGAGTGGCACTGCAGTGTCACGCAGGATGGCCCTTCCAAAAAACACTCCCCAAACAGCACATGACGCAAAGAAGAAAAAAAGAGGTGCAATGAGGTAGCTGTGTGAGTAAGATAAGCGACCCTAGTGGCCGACACAAACACCTGGCCCATCTAGGAGTGGCACTGCAGTGTCACGCAGGATGGCCCTTCCAAAAAACACTCCCCAAACAGCACATGACGCAAAGAAGAAAAAAAGAGGCGCAATGAGGTAGCTGTGTGAGTAAGCTAAGCGACCCTAGTGGCCGACACAAACACCTGGCCCATCTAGGAGTGGCACTGCAGTGTCACGCAGGATGGCCCTTCCAAAAAACACTCCCCAAACAGCACATGACGCAAAGAAGAAAAAAAAGAGGCGCAATGAGGTAGCTGTGTGAGTAAAATAAGCGACCCTAGTGGCCGACACAAACACCTGGCCCATCTAGGAGTGGCACTGCAGTGTCACGCAGGATGGCCCTTCCAAAAAACACTCCCCAAAAAGCACATGACGCAAAGAAGAAAAAAAAAAGAGGCGCAATGAGGTAGCTGTGTGAGTAAGCTAAGCGACCCTAGTGGCCGACACAAACACCTGGCCCATCTAGGAGTGGCACTGCAGTGTCACGCAGGATGGCCCTTCCAAAAAACACTCCCCAAACAGCACATGACGCAAAGAAGAAAAAAAGAGGCGCAATGAGGTAGCTGTGTGAGTAAGATAAGCGACCCTAGTGGCCGACACAAACACCTGGCCCATCTAGGAGTGGCACTGCAGTGTCACGCAGGATGGCCCTTCCAAAAAACACTCCCCAAACAGCAAATGACGCAAATAAAAATGAATGAAAAAAGAGGTGCAAGATGGAATTGTCCTTGGGCCCTCCCACCCACCCTTATGTTGTAGAAACAGGACATGCACACTTTAACCAACCCATCATTTCAGTGACAGGGTCTGCCACACGACTGTGACTGAAATGACGGGTTGGTTTGGACCCCCACCGAAAAATAAGCAATTAATCTCTCCTTGCACAAACTGGCTCTACAGAGGCAAGATGTCCACCTCATCATCATCCTCCGATATATCACCGTGTACATCCCGCTCCTCACAGATTATCAATTCGTCCCCACTGGAATCCACCATCTCAGCTCCCTGTGTACTTTGTGGAGGCAATTGCTGCTGGTCTATGTCTCCACGGAGGAATTGATTATAATTCATTTTAATGAACATCATATTCTCCACATTTTCTGGAAGTAACCTCGTACGCCGATTGCTGACAAGGTGAGCGGCGGCACTAAACACTCTTTCGGAGTACACACTTGTGGGAGGGCAACTTAGGTAGAATAAAGCCAGTTTGTGCAAGGGCCTCCAAATTGCCTCTTTTTCCTGCCAGTATAAGTACGGACTGTCTGACGTGCCTACTTGGATGCGGTCACTCATATAATCCTCCACCATTCTTTCAATGGGGAGAGAATCATATGCAGTGACAGTAGACGACATGTCCGTAATCGTTGTCAGGTCCTTCAGTCCGGACCAGATGTCAGCATCAGCAGTCGCTCCAGACTGCCCTGCATCATCGCCAGCGGGTGGGCTCGGAATTCTGAGCCTTTTCCTCGCACCCCCAGTTGCGGGAGAATGTGAAGGAGGAGATGTTGACAGGTCGCGTTCCGCTTGACTTGACAATTTTGTCACCAGCAGGTCTTTGAACCCCAGCAGACTTGTGTCTGCCGGAAAGAGAGATCCAAGGTAGGTTTTAAATCTAGGATCGAGCACGGTGGCCAAAATGTAGTGCTCTGATTTCAACAGATTGACCACCCGTGAATCCTTGTTAAGCGAATTAAGGGCTCCATCCACAAGTCCCACATGCCTAGCGGAATCGCTCCCTTTTAGCTCCTCCTTCAATGCCTCCAGCTTCTTCTGCAAAAGCCTGATGAGGGGAATGACCTGACTCAGGCTGGCAGTGTCTGAACTGACTTCACGTGTGGCAAGTTCAAAAGGTTGCAGAACCTTGCACAACGTTGAAATCATTCTCCACTGCGCTTGAGACAGGTACATTCCACCTCCTATATCGTGCTCAATTGTATAGGCTTGAATGGCCTTTTGCTGCTCCTCCAACCTCTGAAGCATATATAGGGTTGAATTCCACCTCGTTACCACTTCTTGCTTCAGATGATGGCAGGGCAGGTTCAGGCGTCTTTGGTGGTGCTCCAGTCTTCTGTACGTGGTGCCTGTACGCCGAAAGTGTCCCGCAATTCTTCTGGCCACCGACAGCATCTCTTGCACGCCCCTGTCGTTTTTAAAAAAATTCTGCACCACCAAATTCAAGGTATGTGCAAAACATGGGACGTGCTGGAATTTGCCCATATTTAATGCACACACAATATTGCTGGCATTGTCCGATGCCACAAATCCACAGGAGAGTCCAATTGGGGTAAGCCAATCCACGAAAATCTTCCTCAGTTGCCGTAAGAGGTTTTCAGCTGTGTGCGTATTCTAGAAACCGGTGATACAAAGCGTAGCCTGCCTAGGAAAGAGTTGGCGTTTGCGAGATGCTGCTACTGGTGCCGCCGCTGCTGTTCTTGCGGCGGGAGTCCATACATCTACCCAGTGGGCTGTCACAGTCATATAGTCCTGACCCTGCCCTGCTCCACTTGTCCACATGTCCGTGGTTAAGTGGACATTGGGTACAACTGCATTTTTTAGGACACTGGTGAGTCTTTTTCTGACGTCCGTGTACATTCTCGGTATCGCCTGCCTAGAGAAGTGGAACCTAGATGGTATTTGGTAACGGGGGCACACTACCTCAAGAAATTGTCTAGTTCCCTGTGAACTAACGGCGGATACCGGACACACGTCTAACACCAACATAGTTGTCAAGGCCTCAGTTATCCGCTTTGCAACAGGATGACTGCTGTGATATTTCATCTTCCTCGCAAAGGACTGTTGGACAGTCAATTGCTTGGTGGAAGTAGTAAAAGTGGGCTTACGACTTCCCCTCTGGGATGACCATCGACTCCCAGCAGCAACAACAGCAGCGCCAGCAGCAGTAGGCGTTACACGCAAGGATGCATCGGAGGAATCCCAGGCAGGAGAGGACTCGTCAGAATTGCCAGTGACATGGCCTGCAGGACTATTGGCATTCCTGGGGAAGGAGGAAATTGACACTGAGGGAGTTGGTGGGGTGGTTTGCGTGAGCTTGGTTACAAGAGGAAGGGATTTACTGGTCAGTGGACTGCTTCCGCTGTCGCCCAAAGTTTTTGAACTTGTCACTGACTTATTATGAATGCGCTGCAGGTGACGTATAAGGGAGGATGTTCCGAGGTGGTTAACGTCCTTACCCCTACTTATTACAGCTTGACAAAGGCAACACACGGCTTGACAAATGTTGTCCGCATTTCTGTTGAAATACTTCCACACCGAAGAGCTGATTTTTTTGGTATTTTCACCAGGCATGTCAACGGCCCTATTCCTCCCACGGACAACAGGTGTCTCCCCGGGTGCCTGACTTAAACAAACCACCTCACCATCAGAATCCTCCTTGTCAATTTCCTCCCCAGCGCCAGCAACACCCATATCCTCCTCATCCTGGTGTACTTCAACACTGACATCTTCAATCTGACTATCAGGAACTGGACTGCGGGTGCTCCTTCCAGCACTTGCAGGGGGCGTGCAAATGGTGGAAGGCGCATGCTCTTCACGTCCAGTGTTGGGAAGGTCAGGCATCGCAACCGACACAATTGGACTCTCCTTGTGGATTTGGGATTTGGAAGAACGCACAGTTCTTTGCGGTCCTTTTGCCAGCTTGAGTCTTTTCATTTTTCTAGCGAGAGGCTGAGTGCTTCCATCCTCATGTGAAGCTGAACCACTAGCCATGAACATAGGCCAGGGCCTCAGCCGTTCCTTGCCACTCCGTGTGGTAAATGGCATATTGGCAAGTTTACGCTTCTCCTCCGACAATTTTATTTTAGATTTTGGAGTCCTTTTTTTACTGATATTTGGTGTTTTGGATTTTACATGCTTTGTACTATGACATTGGGCATCGGCCTTGGCAGACGACGTTGCTGGCATTTCATCGTCTCGGCCATGACTAGTGGCAGCAGCTTCAGCACGAGGTGGAAGTGGATCTTGATCTTTCCCTAATTTTGGAACCTCAACATTTTTGTTCTCCATATTTTAATAGGCACAACTAAAAGGCACCTCAGGTAAACAATGGAGATGGATGGATACTAGTATACTTATGGATGGACCAGCGACTGCCGACACAGAGGTAGCTACAGCCGTGGACTACCGTACTGTGTCTGCTGCTAATATAGACTGGATGATAATGAGATGAAATTTATATATATATATATATATATATATATATAATATCACTAGTACTGCAGCCGGACAGGTATATATATTTATTATGTAATGACTGATGACGGACCTGCTGGACACTGTCAGCTCAGCAGCACCGCAGACTGCTACAGTAAGCTACTATAGTAGTATGTATCAAGAAGAAAGAGGAAAAAAAAAACACGGGTAGGTGGTATACAATTATGGATGGACCAGCGACTGCCGACACAGAGGTAGCTACAGCCGTGGACTACCATACTGTGTCTGCTGCTAATATAGACTGGATGATAATGAGATGAAATTAATATATATATATATATATAATATCACTAGTACTGCAGCCGGACAGGTATATATATTTATTATGTAATGACTGATGACGGACCTGCTGGACACTGTCAGCTCAGCAGCACCGCAGACTGCTACAGTAAGCTACTATAGTAGTATGTATCAAGAAGAAAGAGAAAAAAAAAAACACGGGTAGGTGGTATACAATTATGGATGGACCAGCGACTGCCGACACAGAGGTAGCTACAGCCGTGGACTACCGTACTGTGTCTGCTGCTAATATAGACTGGATGATAATGAGATGAAATTAATATATATATATATATATATATATATAATATCACTAGTACTGCAGCCGGACAGGTATATATATTTATTATGTAATGACTGATGACGGACCTGCTGGACACTGTCAGCTCAGCAGCACCGCAGACTGCTACAGTAAGCTACTATAGTAGTATGTATCAAGAAGAAAGAGAAAAAAAAAAACCACGGGTAGGTGGTATACAATTATGGATGGACCAGCGACTGCCGACACAGAGGTAGCTACAGCCGTGGACTACCGTACTGTGTCTGCTGCTAATATAGACTGGATGATAATGAGATTAAATTAATATATATATATATATACACTGCTCAAAAAAATAAAGGGAACACTAAAATAACACATCCTAGATCTGAATGAATGAAATATTCTTATTAAATACTTTGTTCTTTACATAGTTGAATGTGCTGACAACAAAATCACACAAAAATTATCAATGGAAATCAAATTTATTAACCCATGGAGGTCTGGATTTGGAGTCACCCTCAAAATTAAAGTGGAAAAACACACTACAGGCTGATCCAACTGTGATGTAATGTCCTTAAAACAAGTCAAAATGAGGCTCAGTAGTGTGTGTGTGGCCTCCACGTGCCTGTATGACCTCCCTACAACGCCTGGGCATTCTGCTGATGAGGTGGCGGATGGTCTCCTGAGGGATCTCCTGCCAGACCTGGACTAAAGTATCCGCCAACTCTTGGACAGTCTGTGGTGCAACTGTGGTTGGTGGATGGAGCGAGACATGATGTACCAGATGTGCTCAATTGGATTCAGGTCTGGGGAACGGGCGGGCCAGTCCATAGCATCAATTCCTTCGTCTTGCAGGAACTGCTGACACACTCCAGCCACATGAGGTCTAGCATTGTCTTGCATTAGGAGGAACCCAGGGCCAGCCGCACCAGCATATGGTCTCACAAGGGGTCTGAGGATCTCATCTCAGTACCTAATGGCAGTCAGGCTACCTCTGGCGAGCACATGGAGGGCTGTGCGGCCCCCCAAAGAAATGCCACCCCACACCATTACTGACCCACTGCCAAACCAGTCATGCTGGAGGATGTTGCAGGCAGCAGAACGTTCTCCTTGGCGTCTCCAGACTCTGTCACGTCTGTCACATGTGCTCAGTGAGAACCTGCTTTCATCTGTGAAGAGCACAGGGCACCAGTGGCGAATTTGCCAATCTTGGTGTTCTCTGGCAAATGCAAAATGTCCTGCACGGTGTTGGGCTGTAAGCACAACCCCCACCTGTGGATGTCGGGCCTTCATATCACCCTCATGGAGTCAGTTTCTGATCGTTTGAGTAGACACATGCACATTTGTGGCTTGCTGAAGGTCATTTTGCAGGGCTCTGGCAGTGCTCCTCCTGTTCCTCCTTGCACAAAGGCGGAGGTAGCGGTCCTGCTGCTGGGTTGTTGCCCTCCTACGGCCTCCTCCACATCTCCTGATGTACTGGCCTGTCTCCTGGTAGCGCCTCCATGCTCTGGACACTACGCTGACAGACACAGCAAACCTTCTTGCCACAGCTCGCATTGGTGTGCCATCCTGGATGAGCTGCACTACCTGAGCCAATTGTGTGGGTTGTAGGGAGGTCATACAGGCACTTGGAGGCCACCCACACTACTGAGCCTCATTTTGACTTGTTTTAAGGACATTACATCACAGTTGGATCAGCCTGTAGTGTGTTTTTCCACTTTCATTTTGAGTGTGACTCTAAATCCAGACCTCCATGGGTTAATAAATTTGATTTCCATTGATAATTTTTGTGTGATTTTGTTGTCAGCACATTCAACTATGTAAAGAACAAAGTATTTAATAAGAATATTTAATTCCTTTAGATCTAGGATGTGTTATTTTAGTGTTCCCTTTATTTTTTTGAGCAGTGTATATATAATATCACTAGTACTGCAGCCGGACAGGTATATATATTTATTATGTAATGACTGATGACGGACCTGCTGGACACTGTCAGCTCAGCAGCACCGCAGACTGCTACAGTAAGCTACTATAGTAGTATGTATCAAGAAGAAAGAGAAAAAAAAAAACCACGGGTAGGTGGTATACAATTATGGATGGACCAGCGACTGCCGACACAGAGGTAGCTACAGCCGTGGACTACCGTACTGTGTCTGCTGCTAATATAGACTGGATGATAATGAGATGAAATTAATATATATATATATATATATATATATATATAATATCACTAGTACTGCAGCCGGACAGGTATATATATTTATTATGTAATGACTGATGACGGACCTGCTGGACACTGTCAGCTCAGCAGCACCGCAGACTGCTGCAGTAAGCTACTATAGTAGTATGTATCAAGAAGAAAGAGAAAAAAAAAAACCACGGGTAGGTGGTATACAATTATGGATGGACCAGCGACTGCCGACACAGAGGTAGCTACAGCCGTGGACTACCGTACTGTGTCTGCTGCTAATATAGACTGGATGATAATGAGATGAAATTAATATATATATATATATATATATATATATATATATAATATCACTAGTACTGCAGCCGGACAGGTATATATATTTATTATGTAATGACTGATGACGGACCTGCTGGACACTGTCAGCTCAGCAGCACCGCAGACTGCTACTGTTAGGTTCCTGGTGCTCAGAACAAGGGAGATGTTATGAAGCGAGTCCAGAGCACCAGGACGTAATGCTGGGAAAGGGGAATGGAAAGGGAATAGCCCCTGGCGCCCTATCTCCGTTGTCTCGCCCGTGCTGTCAGTACACTCTTGCGAGACTATGGTTGCTTGAGCCCATGGCAGCCGCGTTTGAAGGGCGGATTACGTCTGCCCAACTTCGATGCCCCCTCAGGTCTTAATGAGAGACAAAGAGTGAACCGAGACAGGGTGATAACAAGGGGCCCTCTGACTAAACAACAAGGCCAGGGGCTACTAACAAACCTAAAACCAAAGTATGTGCGGCTTGCCGCCAAAGGAAAAGAACAACAAAGGAAATGCTGACCACACGCCGACAATACTTTTGTGTACCGGCGGTGACAGCATAAGCAGAACCCTCTGCAAAACACCAGTGACAGAAATAATAAGGGAATACAGCGGCCTAGGCCGACGGACGCGGTAGTGCCGCTACTCACGGAACCGGTACGAATACTGGCAAACGGACAGGAACTCCCAATGCTGCTGACACAGACTCTCAGAACTGGAGGACAGGCAGAATCCCAAACGACAGACCGGTGGACACCAAGAAGCCAGAAACTTGCACAGGCAACGGTACTGGACCTCAGGACAGGAACGCCTCACGGCAGGACACGGGATAAGACATAGGAATCGACACAGGGACTGACACAGGAATCGACACAGGAAGCTCAGGAACTAGCAGGAACCAAGCTCAGAACTCAAGCAGACTGCAAACCAAGGAATATCACCAGCATCTGTGAATTGCAAACAGCCAGCATATAACAGAGAGACCTAATTAATAATCCCATGCAGCTGCCTTGTTGCATGATTCCAAACTGACCAGATGCAATTAGCAGCCAGGTGAGGCTGAACACAAGGGAACAAGCTGCAATTACACAGACTCACCAGCGGCAGCAGACAAGAGTATTCTAAAACAGAACAACAGGAAATCCTGGCATGCAAGACAACTTAATAAACATAAAATAGGAATGAACCACTACCTGTGGTTCATAACAGTATCCCCTCCTTAAGGGTGAGCTCCGAGCACCCCATGACACCCACTGGGAACATAAACAGAAGTATAACATGAAATACAGAACAAAACTGCAAAACAGGAATGAGCCACAGCCGTGGCTCATAACATTACCCCCCCCTTGAGGAGGGGTCAAAAGACCCCAAAATTCAGACTATCCAGAACAAGGGATACAAAAAAAAAAACCTGACACACTGGTCTAACAGACAAGAAAACAAAAAACAAGCTGTAGCAACAACTTGTAACAGTGCCCTCCCCTTGATGGTGGCCACTGGACACAAGACAAGGGGAAAAAAATCCTTTTTTTTTTATCAAGGCAAGAGTCAAAAATTATCTCTTTTTCTTCTTCTTCTTTTTACAAAGCTCTTTAGGTCTGACCAAGGTAATTCCCCAAACATTGTCTGAACTGATGGTACCACCCAGCAAGGCTGCGTTCAAATCAGAGACAGGTCTCTTACCCTTGGGAGCTGAACTTTCTGGTAAAGTACTATTATTAGAAGAAGAAGTCAAAAAAGCACATCCTGCAGTCAAAACAACGGGCTGGGACTCTTGTGCCGAGTTTACAGTATTTGGTGGACTCTCAGCAGACAAGACGGGTGACTTAGAGGAACCTGAACCAATTTCTTTGGAACCATATCTTTTAATAATTGCATCACTGAATGCTGGGGGATCCTGAAGAATGGGATCTTCAGCTTTCATTAGGCTGGTCGCCCACTCAAAAGGCTCTCCTCTAAAAGAATAAATCAGATAAAGCACAAGGTTCTCTGAAGTGATGCCCAGAAATGGTCTAGACAACATAATAATGTAATAGTGTTTGTAAAGTGCCAAAAATTGGGCTAAGTCCCCATCAAAGATTATGGATGTTGAGATATCAGAGTCAGGATCTGTTTCCTTCTCATCTGACTGACTGGAGTGCTTTGCTAGGACCTGGTCACTATTGACCTTACTCGAGGCTGAGACTCTCTGAACCCCACCCGGGGCTGAGACTTTCTGAACCCCACCCGGGGCAGTGACTTTCTGAACCCCACCCGGGGCAGTGACTTTCTGAACCCCACCCGGGGCAGTGACTTTCTGAATCCCACCCGGGGCAGTGACTTTCTGAATCCCACCCGGGGCAGTGACTTTCAGGAACCCCGCTGGGGCAGTGGCCTCCGGGAACCCCGCTCGGGCAGTGGCCTCCGGGAACCCCGCTGGGGCAGTGGCCTCCGAGAACCCCGCTGGGGCCTCCGAGAACCCCGCTGGGGCAGTGGCCTCCGAGAACCCCGCTGGGGCCAGCACCTCTGATTCTTTTACTGGGACCGGACCGTTGGCCTCCCTGACTGGGATCGGGCCATCGGCCTCCCTCTCTGAGTCAATAATTATCGAAAGTTCTCCCGGGACTATGACTTCCGGGACTTTTGCTGAAGCAATAACGTTCAGATCCTCCACTAATGCTATGCTTCTTAAGTTCTTTCCTGGGGAAGCGACTTCTAGACCCTTCTTTGGGGCTGCGTCTCTCGAGACCCCACTTGGGGATATTACTTCAAAGATCCCTTCTGGAGTTTTGCTTCTCGAGTTCCCCTCAAGAACTATGGTTTTAGAGACCCTTTCTAGGGTTGCGCTTTTCAAGTCCCTACCTGGGGTAACAGCTTCTGAGACCCCTTCCGGTATGGACACCTGAACAATAATATTTGATGTCCCTCTATAAGCTAGGGCATCGGGTACCGCTCCAGCACTCTGGGCATCGGGTACCGCTCCAGCACTCTGGGCATCGGGTACCGCTCCAGCACTCTGGGCATCGGGTACCGCTCCAGCACTCTGGGCATCGGGTACCGCTCCAGCACTCTGGGCATCGGGTACCGCTCCAGGACCCTGGGCATCGGGCACCGCTCCAGGACCCTGGGCATCGGGCACCGCTCCAGGACATCGGCACCACTCCAGGACCCTGGGCATCGGGCACCACTCCAGGAACCTGGGCATCGGGCACCACTCCAGGAACCTGGGCATCGGGCACCACTCCAGGAACCTGGGCATCGGGCACCACTCCAGGAACCTGGGCATCGGGCACCACTCCAGGAACCTGGGCATCGGGCACCACTCCAGGAACCTGGGCATCGGGCACCACTCCAGGGACTTGCAACTCCGCTTCCACAGGAACCCCTAGAGAGGAGAGAAACAATCTCTTTTGATTCCTGAATCTATAATGGGGCTCCCTTGCCCAAGGACCCCAATTATAGGACAGAGAGCTTTTTTGTGTGGGTTGTGTGACAAGTACCTCTGCCACAGTAGAGACAGGAGTAGGTCTTGTATCATGACTCAACTTGGCCAGAGGGCAAGACTCGTCACCACACTTTGGCTTGCGCAACTCACAGGTCTGCAGATAATGGCCTAAACCAACACAATATAGGCATAAGTTTAAGTTTCTGCGACGCAGACGCTCCTCTTCTGAGAGCCTGGGCCGCAGAAAACTTTTAAACCTTTTCTCTTCAATTAAACCAGAGGATTCTCTTGTCACCATACTGTGAACAAGAGTCTCTTTAGAGATAGATGTACTCTCAACGACTTCTGGCAAAATGAGCAAGATTTTAGTCAGAAGGTTTTGCAGTTGCTTTAGGGATTGCTGCAAAACTTCTAGTCGCTCTGGTCTCAAAGCACTGAATACAGAGTTCAGGGCTGCGAGAGATGCCTGCAGGGCTTGCATAGTAGACATAGGAGGATTTAAAACTAGACAAGACAAGACAAGGCAAGACAAGGCAAGACAAGGCAAGACAAGGCAAGGCAAGGCAAGGCAAGACTAAATTTTGCTAAACAAAACAAGACTTTTTTTTTTTTTTTTAAACACCGGACTGGATTCTAAACACCGGACTGGATTCTAAACACTGGACTGGATTCTAAAACACCGGACTGGATTCTAAACACTGAATTCTAGACAGGACTGGATTCTAGACTAGACACTGGACTGGGCCAAAAAAGAAAAAAAGTTTTATTTCTTTTTTGTGGTATGGCTGGTGATAATGTTAGGTTCCTGGTGCTCAGAACAAGGGAGGTGTTATGAAGCGAGTCCAGAGCACCAGGACGTAATGCTGGGAAAGGGGAATGGAAAGGGAATAGCCCCTGGCGCCCTATCTCCGTTGTCTCGCCCGTGCTGTCAGTACACTCTTGCGAGACTATGGTTGCTTGAGCCCATGGCAGCCGCGTTTGAAGGGCGGATTACGTCTGCCCAACTTCGATGCCCCCTCAGGTCTTAATGAGAGACAAAGAGTGAACCGAGACAGGGTGATAACAAGGGGCCCTCTGACTAAACAACAAGGCCAGGGGCTACTAACAAACCTAAAACCAAAGTATGTGCGGCTTGCCGCCAAAGGAAAAGAACAACAAAGGAAATGCTGACCACACGCCGACAATACTTTTGCGTACCGGCGGTGACAGCATAAGCAGAACCCTCTGCAAAACACCAGTGACAGAAATAAAAAGGGAATACAGCGGCCTAGGCCGACGGACGCGGTAGTGCCGCTACTCACGGAACCGGTACGAATACTGGCAAACGGACAGGAACTCCCAATGCTGCTGACACAGACTCTCAGAACTGGAGGACAGGCAGAATCCCAAACGACAGACCGGTGGACACCAAGAAGCCAGAAACTTGCACAGGCAACGGTACTGGACCTCAGGACAGGAACGCCTCACGGCAGGACACGGGATCAGACATAGGAATCGACACAGGAAGCTCAGGAACTAGCAGGAACCAAGCTCAGAACTCAAGCAGACTGCAAACCAAGGAATATCACCAGCATCTGTGAATTGCAAACAGCCAGCATATAACAGAGAGACCTAATTAATAATCCCATGCAGCTGCCTTGTTGCATGATTCCAAACTGACCAGATGCAATTAGCAGCCAGGTGAGGCTGAACACAAGGGAACAAGCTGCAATTACACAGACTCACCAGCGGCAGCAGACAAGAGTATTCTAAAACAGAACAACAGGAAATCCTGGCATGCAAGACAACTTAATAAACATAAAATAGGAATGAACCACTACCTGTGGTTCATAACAGTATCCCCTCCTTAAGGGTGAGCTCCGAGCACCCCATGACACCCACGGGGAACATAAACAGAAGTATAACATGAAATACAGAACAAAACTGCAAAACAGGAATGAGCCACAGCCGTGGCTCATAACATTACCCCCCCCTTGAGGAGGGGTCAAAAGACCCCAAAATTCAGACTATCCAGAACAAGGGATACAAAAAAAAAAAACCTGACACACTGGTCTAACAGACAAGAAAACAAAAAACAAGCTGTAGCAACAACTTGTAACAGTGCCCTCCCCTTGATGGTGGCCACTGGACACAAGACAAGGGGAAAAAAATCCTTTTTTTTTTATCAAGGCAAGAGTCAAAAATTATCTCTTTTTCTTCTTCTTCTTTTTACAAAGCTCTTTAGGTCTGACCAAGGTAATTCCCCAAACATTGTCTGAACTGATGGTACCACCCAGCAAGGCTGCGTTCAAATCAGAGACAGGTCTCTTACCCTTGGGAGCTGAACTTTCTGGTAAAGTACTATTATTAGAAGAAGAAGTCAAAAAAGCACATCCTGCAGTCAAAACAACGGGCTGGGACTCTTGTGCCGAGTTTACAGTATTTGGTGGACTCTCAGCAGACAAGACGGGTGACTTAGAGGAACCTGAACCAATTTCTTTGGAACCATATCTTTTAATAATTGCATCACTGAATGCTGGGGGATCCTGAAGAATGGGATCTTCAGCTTTCATTAGGCTGGTCGCCCACTCAAAAGGCTCTCCTCTAAAAGAATAAATCAGATAAAGCACAAGGTTCTCTGAAGTGATGCCCAGAAATGGTCTAGACAACATAATAATGTAATAGTGTTTGTAAAGTGCCAAAAATTGGGCTAAGTCCCCATCAAAGATTATGGATGTTGAGATATCAGAGTCAGGATCTGTTTCCTTCTCATCTGACTGACTGGAGTGCTTTGCTAGGACCTGGTCACTATTGACCTTACTCGAGGCTGAGACTCTCTGAACCCCACCCGGGGCTGAGACTTTCTGAACCCCACCCGGGGCAGTGACTTTCTGAACCCCACCCGGGGCAGTGACTTTCTGAACCCCACCCGGGGCAGTGACTTTCTGAATCCCACCCGGGGCAGTGACTTTCTGAATCCCACCCGGGGCAGTGACTTTCAGGAACCCCGCTGGGGCAGTGGCCTCCGGGAACCCCGCTCGGGCAGTGGCCTCCGGGAACCCCGCTGGGGCAGTGGCCTCCGAGAACCCCGCTGGGGCCTCCGAGAACCCCGCTGGGGCAGTGGCCTCCGAGAACCCCGCTGGGGCCAGCACCTCTGATTCTTTTACTGGGACCGGACCGTTGGCCTCCCTGACTGGGATCGGGCCATCGGCCTCCCTCTCTGAGTCAATAATTATCGAAAGTTCTCCCGGGACTATGACTTCCGGGACTTTTGCTGAAGCAATAACGTTCAGATCCTCCACTAATGCTATGCTTCTTAAGTTCTTTCCTGGGGAAGCGACTTCTAGACCCTTCTTTGGGGCTGCGTCTCTCGAGACCCCACTTGGGGATATTACTTCAAAGATCCCTTCTGGAGTTTTGCTTCTCGAGTTCCCCTCAAGAACTATGGTTTTAGAGACCCTTTCTAGGGTTGCGCTTTTCAAGTCCCTACCTGGGGTAACAGCTTCTGAGACCCCTTCCGGTATGGACACCTGAACAATAATATTTGATGTCCCTCTATAAGCTAGGGCATCGGGTACCGCTCCAGCACTCTGGGCATCGGGTACCGCTCCAGCACTCTGGGCATCGGGTACCGCTCCAGCACTCTGGGCATCGGGTACCGCTCCAGCACTCTGGGCATCGGGTACCGCTCCAGCACTCTGGGCATCGGGTACCGCTCCAGGACCCTGGGCATCGGGCACCGCTCCAGGACCCTGGGCATCGGGCACCGCTCCAGGACATCGGCACCACTCCAGGACCCTGGGCATCGGGCACCACTCCAGGAACCTGGGCATCGGGCACCACTCCAGGAACCTGGGCATCGGGCACCACTCCAGGAACCTGGGCATCGGGCACCACTCCAGGAACCTGGGCATCGGGCACCACTCCAGGAACCTGGGCATCGGGCACCACTCCAGGAACCTGGGCATCGGGCACCACTCCAGGGACTTGCAACTCCGCTTCCACAGGAACCCCTAGAGAGGAGAGAAACATTCTCTTTTGATTCCTGAATCTATAATGGGGCTCCCTTGCCCAAGGACCCCAATTATAGGACAGAGAGCTTTTTTGTGTGGGTTGTGTGACAAGTACCTCTGCCACAGTAGAGACAGGAGTAGGTCTTGTATCATGACTCAACTTGGCCAGAGGGCAAGACTCGTCACCACACTTTGGCTTGCGCAACTCACAGGTCTGCAGATAATGGCCTAAACCAACACAATATAGGCATAAGTTTAAGTTTCTGCGACGCAGACGCTCCTCTTCTGAGAGCCTGGGCCGCAGAAAACTTTTAAACCTTTTCTCTTCAATTAAACCAGAGGATTCTCTTGTCACCATACTGTGAACAAGAGTCTCTTTAGAGATAGATGTACTCTCAACGACTTCTGGCAAAATGAGCAAGATTTTAGTCAGAAGGTTTTGCAGTTGCTTTAGGGATTGCTGCAAAACTTCTAGTCGCTCTGGTCTCAAAGCACTGAATACAGAGTTCAGGGCTGCGAGAGATGCCTGCAGGGCTTGCATAGTAGACATAGGAGGATTTAAAACTAGACAAGACAAGACAAGGCAAGACAAGGCAAGACAAGGCAAGACAAGGCAAGGCAAGGCAAGGCAAGACTAAATTTTGCTAAACAAAACAAGACTTTTTTTTTTTTTTTTTAAACACCGGACTGGATTCTAAACACCGGACTGGATTCTAAACACTGGACTGGATTCTAAAACACCGGACTGGATTCTAAACACTGAATTCTAGACAGGACTGGATTCTAGACTAGACACTGGACTGGGCCAAAAAAGAAAAAAAGTTTTATTTCTTTTTTGTGGTATGGCTGGTGATAATGTTAGGTTCCTGGTGCTCAGAACAAGGGAGGTGTTATGAAGCGAGTCCAGAGCACCAGGACGTAATGCTGGGAAAGGGGAATGGAAAGGGAATAGCCCCTGGCGCCCTATCTCCGTTGTCTCGCCCGTGCTGTCAGTACACTCTTGCGAGACTATGGTTGCTTGAGCCCATGGCAGCCGCGTTTGAAGGGCGGATTACGTCTGCCCAACTTCGATGCCCCCTCAGGTCTTAATGAGAGACAAAGAGTGAACCGAGACAGGGTGATAACAAGGGGCCCTCTGACTAAACAACAAGGCCAGGGGCTACTAACAAACCTAAAACCAAAGTATGTGCGGCTTGCCGCCAAAGGAAAAGAACAACAAAGGAAATGCTGACCACACGCCGACAATACTTTTGCGTACCGGCGGTGACAGCATAAGCAGAACCCTCTGCAAAACACCAGTGACAGAAATAAAAAGGGAATACAGCGGCCTAGGCCGACGGACGCGGTAGTGCCGCTACTCACGGAACCGGTACGAATACTGGCAAACGGACAGGAACTCCCAATGCTGCTGACACAGACTCTCAGAACTGGAGGACAGGCAGAATCCCAAACGACAGACCGGTGGACACCAAGAAGCCAGAAACTTGCACAGGCAACGGTACTGGACCTCAGGACAGGAACGCCTCACGGCAGGACACGGGATCAGACATAGGAATCGACACAGGAAGCTCAGGAACTAGCAGGAACCAAGCTCAGAACTCAAGCAGACTGCAAACCAAGGAATATCACCAGCATCTGTGAATTGCAAACAGCCAGCATATAACAGAGAGACCTAATTAATAATCCCATGCAGCTGCCTTGTTGCATGATTCCAAACTGACCAGATGCAATTAGCAGCCAGGTGAGGCTGAACACAAGGGAACAAGCTGCAATTACACAGACTCACCAGCGGCAGCAGACAAGAGTATTCTAAAACAGAACAACAGGAAATCCTGGCATGCAAGACAACTTAATAAACATAAAATAGGAATGAACCACTACCTGTGGTTCATAACAGTATCCCCTCCTTAAGGGTGAGCTCCGAGCACCCCATGACACCCACGGGGAACATAAACAGAAGTATAACATGAAATACAGAACAAAACTGCAAAACAGGAATGAGCCACAGCCGTGGCTCATAACATTACCCCCCCCCCTTGAGGAGGGGTCAAAAGACCCCAAAATTCAGACTATCCAGAACAAGGGATACAAAAAAAAAAAACCTGACACACTGGTCTAACAGACAAGAAAACAAAAAACAAGCTGTAGCAACAACTTGTAACAGTGCCCTCCCCTTGATGGTGGCCACTGGACACAAGACAAGGGGAAAAAAATCCTTTTTTTTTATCAAGGCAAGAGTCAAAAATTATCTCTTTTTCTTCTTCTTCTTTTTACAAAGCTCTTTAGGTCTGACCAAGGTAATTCCCCAAACATTGTCTGAACTGATGGTACCACCCAGCAAGGCTGCGTTCAAATCAGAGACAGGTCTCTTACCCTTGGGAGCTGAACTTTCTGGTAAAGTACTATTATTAGAAGAAGAAGTCAAAAAAGCACATCCTGCAGTCAAAACAACGGGCTGGGACTCTTGTGCCGAGTTTACAGTATTTGGTGGACTCTCAGCAGACAAGACGGGTGACTTAGAGGAACCTGAACCAATTTCTTTGGAACCATATCTTTTAATAATTGCATCACTGAATGCTGGGGGATCCTGAAGAATGGGATCTTCAGCTTTCATTAGGCTGGTCGCCCACTCAAAAGGCTCTCCTCTAAAAGAATAAATCAGATAAAGCACAAGGTTCTCTGAAGTGATGCCCAGAAATGGTCTAGACAACATAATAATGTAATAGTGTTTGTAAAGTGCCAAAAATTGGGCTAAGTCCCCATCAAAGATTATGGATGTTGAGATATCAGAGTCAGGATCTGTTTCCTTCTCATCTGACTGACTGGAGTGCTTTGCTAGGACCTGGTCACTATTGACCTTACTCGAGGCTGAGACTCTCTGAACCCCACCCGGGGCTGAGACTTTCTGAACCCCACCCGGGGCAGTGACTTTCTGAACCCCACCCGGGGCAGTGACTTTCTGAATCCCACCCGGGGCAGTGACTTTCTGAATCCCACCCGGGGCAGTGACTTTCAGGAACCCCGCTGGGGCAGTGGCCTCCGGGAACCCCGCTCGGGCAGTGGCCTCCGGGAACCCCGCTGGGGCAGTGGCCTCCGAGAACCCCGCTGGGGCCTCCGAGAACCCCGCTGGGGCAGTGGCCTCCGAGAACCCCGCTGGGGCCAGCACCTCTGATTCTTTTACTGGGACCGGACCGTTGGCCTCCCTGACTGGGATCGGGCCATCGGCCTCCCTCTCTGAGTCAATAATTATCGAAAGTTCTCCCGGGACTATGACTTCCGGGACTTTTGCTGAAGCAATAACGTTCAGATCCTCCACTAATGCTATGCTTCTTAAGTTCTTTCCTGGGGAAGCGACTTCTAGACCCTTCTTTGGGGCTGCGTCTCTCGAGACCCCACTTGGGGATATTACTTCAAAGATCCCTTCTGGAGTTTTGCTTCTCGAGTTCCCCTCAAGAACTATGGTTTTAGAGACCCTTTCTAGGGTTGCGCTTTTCAAGTCCCTACCTGGGGTAACAGCTTCTGAGACCCCTTCCGGTATGGACACCTGAACAATAATATTTGATGTCCCTCTATAAGCTAGGGCATCGGGTACCGCTCCAGCACTCTGGGCATCGGGTACCGCTCCAGCACTCTGGGCATCGGGTACCGCTCCAGCACTCTGGGCATCGGGTACCGCTCCAGCACTCTGGGCATCGGGTACCGCTCCAGCACTCTGGGCATCGGGTACCGCTCCAGGACCCTGGGCATCGGGCACCGCTCCAGGACCCTGGGCATCGGGCACCGCTCCAGGACATCGGCACCACTCCAGGACCCTGGGCATCGGGCACCACTCCAGGAACCTGGGCATCGGGCACCACTCCAGGAACCTGGGCATCGGGCACCACTCCAGGAACCTGGGCATCGGGCACCACTCCAGGAACCTGGGCATCGGGCACCACTCCAGGAACCTGGGCATCGGGCACCACTCCAGGAACCTGGGCATCGGGCACCACTCCAGGGACTTGCAACTCCGCTTCCACAGGAACCCCTAGAGAGGAGAGAAACATTCTCTTTTGATTCCTGAATCTATAATGGGGCTCCCTTGCCCAAGGACCCCAATTATAGGACAGAGAGCTTTTTTGTGTGGGTTGTGTGACAAGTACCTCTGCCACAGTAGAGACAGGAGTAGGTCTTGTATCATGACTCAACTTGGCCAGAGGGCAAGACTCGTCACCACACTTTGGCTTGCGCAACTCACAGGTCTGCAGATAATGGCCTAAACCAACACAATATAGGCATAAGTTTAAGTTTCTGCGACACAGACGCTCCTCTTCTGAGAGCCTGGGCCGCAGAAAACTTTTAAACCTTTTCTCTTCAATTAAACCAGAGGATTCTCTTGTCACCATACTGTGAACAAGAGTCTCTTTAGAGATAGATGTACTCTCAACGACTTCTGGCAAAATGAGCAAGATTTTAGTCAGAAGGTTTTGCAGTTGCTTTAGGGATTGCTGCAAAACTTCTAGTCGCTCTGGTCTCAAAGCACTGAATACAGAGTTCAGGGCTGCGAGAGATGCCTGCAGGGCTTGCATAGTAGACATAGGAGGATTTAAAACTAGACAAGACAAGACAAGGCAAGACAAGGCAAGACAAGGCAAGACAAGACAAGGCAAGGCAAGGCAAGGCAAGACTAAATTTTGCTAAACAAAACAAGACTTTTTTTTTTTTTTTTAAACACCGGACTGGATTCTAAACACCGGACTGGATTCTAAACACCGGACTGGATTCTAAAACACCGGACTGGATTCTAAACACTGAATTCTAGACAGGACTGGATTCTAGACTAGACACTGGACTGGGCCAAAAAAGAAAAAAAGTTTTATTTCTTTTTTGTGGTATGGCTGGTGATAATGTTAGGTTCCTGGTGCTCAGAACAAGGGAGGTGTTATGAAGCGAGTCCAGAGCACCAGGACGTAATGCTGGGAAAGGGGAATGGAAAGGGAATAGCCCCTGGCGCCCTATCTCCGTTGTCTCGCCCGTGCTGTCAGTACACTCTTGCGAGACTATGGTTGCTTGAGCCCATGGCAGCCGCGTTTGAAGGGCGGATTACGTCTGCCCAACTTCGATGCCCCCTCAGGTCTTAATGAGAGACAAAGAGTGAACCGAGACAGGGTGATAACAAGGGGCCCTCTGACTAAACAACAAGGCCAGGGGCTACTAACAAACCTAAAACCAAAGTATGTGCGGCTTGCCGCCAAAGGAAAAGAACAACAAAGGAAATGCTGACCACACGCCGACAATACTTTTGCGTACCGGCGGTGACAGCATAAGCAGAACCCTCTGCAAAACACCAGTGACAGAAATAAAAAGGGAATACAGCGGCCTAGGCCGACGGACGCGGTAGTGCCGCTACTCACGGAACCGGTACGAATACTGGCAAACGGACAGGAACTCCCAATGCTGCTGACACAGACTCTCAGAACTGGAGGACAGGCAGAATCCCAAACGACAGACCGGTGGACACCAAGAAGCCAGAAACTTGCACAGGCAACGGTACTGGACCTCAGGACAGGAACGCCTCACGGCAGGACACGGGATCAGACATAGGAATCGACACAGGAAGCTCAGGAACTAGCAGGAACCAAGCTCAGAACTCAAGCAGACTGCAAACCAAGGAATATCACCAGCATCTGTGAATTGCAAACAGCCAGCATATAACAGAGAGACCTAATTAATAATCCCATGCAGCTGCCTTGTTGCATGATTCCAAACTGACCAGATGCAATTAGCAGCCAGGTGAGGCTGAACACAAGGGAACAAGCTGCAATTACACAGACTCACCAGCGGCAGCAGACAAGAGTATTCTAAAACAGAACAACAGGAAATCCTGGCATGCAAGACAACTTAATAAACATAAAATAGGAATGAACCACTACCTGTGGTTCATAACAGTATCCCCTCCTTAAGGGTGAGCTCCGAGCACCCCATGACACCCACGGGGAACATAAACAGAAGTATAACATGAAATACAGAACAAAACTGCAAAACAGGAATGAGCCACAGCCGTGGCTCATAACAGCTACAGTAAGCTACTATAGTAGTATGTATCAAGAAGAAAGAGAAAAAAAAAACACGGGTAGGTGGTATACAATTATGGATGGACCAGCGACTGCCGACACAGAGGTAGCTACAGCCGTGGACTACCGTACTGTGTCTGCTGCTAATATAGACTGGATGATAATGAGATGAAATTAATATATATATATATATGATATCACTAGTACTGCAGCCGGACAGGTATATATATTTATTATGTAATGACTGATGACGGACCTGCTGGACACTGTCAGCTCAGCAGCACCGCAGACTGCTACAGTAAGCTACTATAGTAGTATGTATCAAGAAGAAGAAAAAAAAACTCGGGTAGGTGGTATACATATACAATTATATATATATTATATACAATTATATATATATATATATATATATATATATATATATTAAACTGGTGGTGATTAATTAAACTGGTGGTCAGGTCACTGGTCACACTATCAGCAACTTGCAAGTAGTACTCCTAAGCAGACAATCACAATATATACTGGTGGTCAGTGTGGTCACAATGGCAGTGTGGCACTCTGGCAGCAGAGTGCCAGCAAAAGTGTGCACTGTACGTTAAAATATGTACTCCTGCTCTCAGACTCTAACTGCTCCCCACTGTCTCCCCCACAAGTCAGATATACAGTCACACTATCACTTCAGCAAGTAGTAGTACTCCTCCTAATGCTCCCCAAAATTACTAAAGTAAATAATACTGTGTCTCTCTCTACTCTAGTAGTCTCACTCTCTATAAACGGAGAGGACGCCAGCCACGTCCTCTCCCTATCAATCTCAATGCACGTGTGAAAATGGCGGCGACGCGCGGCTCCTTATATAGAATCCGAGTCTCGCGATAGAATCCGAGCCTCGCGAGAATCCGACAGCGGGATGATGACGTTCGGGCGCGCTCGGGTTAACCGAGCAAGGCGGGAAGATCCGAGTCGCTCGGACCCGTGTAAAAAAAACTGAAGTTCGGGCAGGTTCGGTTTCCGAGGAACCGAACCCGCTCATCTCTAGGGATATTGTTGCTGAATGGCAGCGAGTCCTCGGGTTGAGTGCATGAATGTGGTATAAAGAGGTTTTGTGTCCAAATCCATTTTCTTGCAGTGTTCTATAAATCTAAAAAACATATATGTGGGAAGGGACATCATAGCATGGGTTTTATCTGGGATAAATGTTGTCAGGCCCCTTCCCCACGAGGCATGTGCCTTATGTCCCTATTGGAAAAATGGAGGGGGGGGGGGGGGGAATGGGCACCAATTCTCTTTCTGGCAGAGGGCACTAAAAAGTCTTGTTACGGCTCTGCGGATCAGGTATATTTGTTATCAGTTGATTATCATACAGTGTTAACAGTCTTGGAGGCACACTAAATGGCATCCCGCATGCAGTCGGTAATGGTCCACACCTGTTACAATAGTAGACGGAATGGTGAGATCATCATTATATACTCCTCAGGGCATCGTGATTGACTGTGACTTTGTAGCGAAGCGCCACACTCCCAGCTCAACACAGACTTGTAGGATCAGTAGCCAACAGCTTCTCCTTCATGTCAGCAGCTAGCAGTCTGTGGGTGCCGCCGGGAGAATGAAAACATTGGGATGACTGATATTACATCCAGTGGCGTAACTACTGCCCCCGCAGCCCTCGCGGTGGCTTGGGGGCGCAGGGCTGCGGGGGCACCACTGATTTAGCGCAGATTGACATGCGGATGAGCGTCCGCATGTCAATCTGCGGTCTCCTTCCCTCCGCTGCTGTAAGGAGGGACACGGAGGGCACAGCGCGCGCCTCTCCTGTGTCCCTCCTGTGTCTCCGGCGGGTCTAATAAATGAAGTGCCGTTCGTGAGCTCTGATTGGCTCATGAACCGGAACTTCCTTTAACAGACCCGCCGGGGACGCAGGAGGGACACAGAAGAGGCGCGCGCTGTGCCATCCGTGTCCCTCCATCACAAAATAGGGGGGGAGCACTGGGGGAGCATATGCAGCACAGGGGGAGGGGGGCTTATGTGGCACTGAGGGGGCATATGTGGCACTGGGGGGGTATATGTTTACCTGGCACATGGGGTGAAGGGGGCTGTATTTGGCACTGGGGGCATGTGAGTACCAGGCACTGTGGGGGAATATCTGGCACTGGGGGCATATGTGGCACTGGTAGAGCACAGCCCTAGCAACAAGAACTACCCCCTAGCAACGAGCATGACACCCAGTGCATGAAACCCCTGGCAACGAGCATGACACCCAGTGCATGAAACCCCTGGCAACGAGCATGACACCTTGAGCATGAAAACCCCTGGCACCGTGCATGGAACCAAGAGCATGAAACCCCTGGCAACGAGCAGGTAATTTAAAAGTAATTAGAAGCCTTACTGTAGGACTTAATGTGTAATGGGCATTACGGTGTGTGGCATAATGTATCACGGACATTGCAGTGTGTGTCATAATGTGTCACAGGCATTACGGTGTGTGGCATACTATATCACGGGCATTGTGGTATGTGGTATAATGTCTCTGGGGCATTGCAGTGTGGCATAATGTATAACGGGCATTGCGGTGTGTGGCATAGGGTATAACGGGCATTGTGGTATGTGTCACAGGCATTACGGTGTATGGTATACTATATCATGGGCATTGTGATATGTGGTATAATGTCTCAGGGTCATTGCAGTGTGGCATAATGTATCACGGACATTGCGGTGTGTGTCATAATGTGTCAGGCATTACGGTGTGTTGTATACTATATCATGAGCATTGTGGTATGTGGTATAATGTCTCAGGGTCATTGCGGTGTGTGTCATAATGTGTCACAGACATTGTATGTGCTATAATGTATCGGGCATTGCAGTGTGTAGCATAATGTATAACGGGCATTGCGATTCCTGTCATAATGTGTCACAGGCATTACGGTGTGTGGCATAATGTGTCGGGGGCATTATGGTGTGTGGCATAATGTGTCAGGCATTACGGTGTGTGGTATACTATATCACGGGCATTGTGATATGTGGTATAATGTCTCAGGGTCATTGCAGTGTGTGGCATAATGTATCACGGACATTGCGGTGTGTGTCATAATGTGTCAGGCATTACGGTGTGTTGTATAATATATCACGAGCATTGTGGTATGTGGTATAATGTCTCAGGGTCATTGCAGTGTGTGGCATAATGTATCACGGACATTGCGGTGTGTGTCATAATGTGTCACACGCATTACGGTGTGTGGCATACTATATCACGGGTATTGTGGTATGTGGTATAATGTCTCAGGGTCATTGCGGTGTGTGTCATCTTGTGTCACAGACATTGTATGTGCTATAATGTATCAGGGGCATTGCAGTGTGTAGCATAATATATAACGGGCATTGCGATTCCTGTCATAATGTGTCACAGGCATTACGGTGTGTGGCATAATGTGTCGGGGGCATTACGGTGTGTGCATATTGTGTCATGTGCTTTATTGTGTGTGGCATAATGTCTAAGGGCCATTGCAGTATGTAGCATAATGTATACCTGGCATTACTATAAGGAGGAAAAATGACAAATAATGTAAGGGGCATGAATCAGGATTATTTTTCTTTCCTGTGGTGGCTAACTTCTGGGCGTGCAGGTTGCAAAACTGGGGTCTAAGGTAGTCTTTTCCTGCAATGCCACGCCCCTTTATGCGAAGCCATGCCCATTTCAATGAAGCCACTCCCCTTTTTGGTGGCACGCGCATATTTGTCCCTTTACTAGTTCCAATTATGGTGGGTGGAGGATTGGGGGGGGGGGGGCGCCGAAGATTTTTTTGGCTTGGGGGAGAAAAATTTCTAGTTTCGCCACTGGTTACATCATTCAGTTTATGTACCCCCTGGCCATTGGCTTACTAGGAAGAAGGAAATGAAATACACGACAGTTATGTTTTAGAACAAGTTTTCAGTTTTAATGCTGATATGGTAAAAATGTTTTAAATAATATTACTCCAGTGCCTACATTTGACATTATACTGTCAACAAAACATACCAATCCCTCCTAGGCAGCCAGATGATTTTGCCTAATGGTAGCGCTGGGTCCTGAGCTCTGTATAAAAGCAACATTCAAGTTAGTATTAAGACAAAAGAAGAGCAATTTTCCCAACAGTTTGCACAGAATGGACCAAGCGGGGCCTGCTTGTTTTTCCAGGTAGACATGTCCACATTCCCAATATTTGGTTCAGGGCCGGATAAGGCCTTTGGGGTGCCCGGGGCACTTTAGACAGGGAGGCCCCAGAGGAAAGGGGGGGGGGGGGGTATATAAGGTTGTGCGTACCTCCCAACATAACCCATTCCAAGAGGGACAAATTCTCTTTCAAGGACCCTCTTAATGTATGATTGTAGTCACCTGTGTTGAACTATTTCATTGTTAATAAGGATGTTTCAACACAGGTGATTGCAATCATAACTTAAGAAGGAAGTTCAGGTACAGAGCATTTTGTCCCTACTGGAATGAGTCATGTTGGGATGTATGGATTGTGTATATTAAATTTAGCCCAATGGTGTATATTATTAGATTTAAACTAATAGTTCAATAATGCCTGGGTACTGTTTATAGCGCCACCTAATTGAAAGACAACTATTTTATAAAATGTTATTGTAGTGGAACAAAAGACAACTTAAACAACCTTAAAATACACATAGAAAAATTAAATCTACTGTATAATTTATCTTGTCATATGCAAAAATAGCAGCAGCCTCTGTACTACTTACACACTGGGATAGGACTCAGGAGGACCCTGTGTGTGTGTGTGTGTGTGTGTGTGTGTCTAGACCCTCATTAGATAACAAGTTACACAGGACTCAGACACCACAGTGCTCCCACTCCGTGTCACTTGCAGCTATCTCCACCCTCCTATCTCTCCTCTGGTTGGGAAGCGCCGTCGATAGTTTGTGAAACCTGATACTGCTGTTGCTCACATTCTGGATGTCTGGTTCTGCTGCTTCATAAGAGGGAGTGATGTCAGTGTGCTTAGTCCGGGGGTCCTCCTGACAGAGGGGGGCCCAGGGTACAGTATGCCCTCCATCCCCCCTTTAATCTGGCTATGATTTGGTTACCTTCTCCATTACCCCAGCCGTTTTAGCTCTCTAGGCCCTTGAGAGGACACATGCAATGAGAGAGCAATTACAGCTGACTTGTGTACACCTCTGCCCCTTTGTATCTGCAACTCAAAAGTAAACTGCAATTTGTGACTTGACAGAAGCAGATGTAGCCCATACATGACTACTCTCCTGGAACCTGCAGGAGACTCCTGATTTATCGAGTAGTTCCCCGCACCTCCAGAAGAGTGGGACCCCTTCAGTGGCAAACGCAGGATTTGCACCGGGGGGGTTTCCAGAAATGGGTGGAGCCAAGCACAGGGGTGAAGACTGAGGTGACCCAGTATATGCTGGGTCTGTAAAGCTAGTGTGTGTGTGTATACAATATATATATATATATATTGTGTTCTGTTCTGTTCTGAGGAAGGGGAGCACGTCCCCGAAACGTCAACTCTTTTGTCAATACACTATTCACTATTTGCATCAGACTCCGAGTGCCGCCTCATTTGTTCTGCATATATATATATATATATATATATATTTATATACCATATGTCCGGCACTCACAGTTTCAATAAGACCAACTTGTTCCGGTGCGCAACCTCATGCAGAGCATACAGACGACAAACCAAATGGAGGCACTCGGAAAGAAGAAGAGACGACACACCGCTGGATAGGTCGACGTTTCAGGGACGGATCCCTTTTATCAAGACACGACCAGCATATACAAAAGAACACATATTTATACACAAAAACAACTTACCAAACACCTGTTGTGGATCTGAGGCCGCCGCGTCCAGCCGAGTTGCGATGACGTCACCTGTGCGCCCAAGCGCCGGGAATCATCGTCAGTCGGGTAGGGGGTGCGGCCGGCCAGAGTCAGTGAGCGGTTGCCTAGCAACCACGCTAAACATGCATACCAGATCACGAATAGAGAATCCGGTATAAACAATACAAAAAAGTGAAACAAAACACAAAAATGAAGAACATAGCCGCTACTGCAACGCCCCTATAGTTGATACCATAAATATTGTAACTAACTAAGACGCTGCATCCATTTTATAGAATATCAATACAGCTATAGAAATATAAGCGACAGCGAATCTGAAAAAGTAACTCTCTTGAGCAACATAACTCATAAAAAGCAATTAAAGCTTAAAAATTCATTGAGGCCCTGGGGATGCACAGTTTGTAACTTATGTATCCACCAGGCCTCTTTTTGTAGCAGAATTTTGCCACGATCACCGCCCCTTCTGTTGGCGGGGACGTGGTCAATCATTTTGTACCTGATGGTAGCCAGACTATGATTGTGATTTTTAAAATGCCTGGCTACCGGTAAATCACTACCCCTATCTTCCAGCGCAGCGCGAATGCTTGATCTGTGTAAGGCAATGCGTTCTTTAAACTGCCTAATACTTTTACCAACATACAGCAAACCGCATGGGCACTTAATATAGTAAACTATAAATTTGCTGGTACAAGTCAAGGCATATTTGATAGAAAAGGATTTGCCTGACCTGGGATGAGAGAAAGTGTCTCCCACCTCCAAGCAACTGCAGGTGGTACACCCTGTGCACCTGAAGTTTCCTGGTTTACGGGTCAAAAAATGTGAGGGTCGAGGTGGACCAAAGTCAGAAATATCATTGTGGACAACAATGTCCTTGATGTTACGTCCACGTTTGTAGGCAGTCCTTAGAGATGTATTCTGGAAACACCTTAGCTCCTTATCTCGTGAGACTACTGGCCAGATGTGTTTGGCTTGTTGGGATAAAGCTGGACTTGCTGTAGTAAATTCCTGTGTCCAAATCATCCAATCTTGTTGTTGCTTGATGATTTTTGGAGCCAAAGCCACTTCCCTGGGGGTGGCTATAGCTTTTTGTTTCGCTTTTTCCAGAATTTCTGGAGAATAACCCCTAGACAAAAACTTCTGAGCCATATCGTGAATCTGTTGTATAGCATCATCCTTGTTGTTACAGATGCGGATAATTCTCAGAAATTGAGAATATGGCAAACTCCATTTGGAAGGTGCCGGGTGATGACTTCTTGCACTTAAAAACGTGTTTCTGTCGGTGGGTTTAAAATAAATGCTTGTGTTGATCAAACCATCCACCCCCTGGGAGATGGCGACATCAAGATAGTGGACAAATTCCTTACTGCATTCAAAGGTAAATTTAATAGCGGGATCCTTTAAATTAATCTTCTGCATCATCTCTCTGAACTCCACCTCAGTACCCGACCAGACCACTAGGATGTCGTCTATGTACCTGCGGAATAATTTAATCTTACAAGCGAATTCTTCATCGTCAAAGAACAGCAGTTGTTCCACATCGCTCATAAACACATTAGCGAAACTGGGTGCTACACATGATCCCATGGCGCACCCAGTTCGCTGTCGAAATATCTGTTTGTCGAACAGGAAGTAATTTCTTCCCAAGGTCAATTCCAATAACCTTAAAAAGAATTTAATGTCCGGACCGGTGTAATCTGGACGACTGCTCAGGAATCTATCAATGGCTTGTAATCCTCTATCGTGAGGAATACTGGTGTATAAATTCACGACATCTATTGTACATAGCAAATGGTCTGTCGGTAGTGGAGAAATTGACTGTAGAGTATGAATGAGGGAAGTGGTATCTTTAAGACACAAAGGAAGTCCTTGAATCAATGGCTGCAAATAAAAATCCAAATATCTAGAAAGATTATAATATAATGAATCTTTAGCAGCGATAATGGGGCGTCCTGGCGGATCAACCGGGTTTTTATGCAGTTTAGGAATTGTGTAAAAGACTGGAATAATTGGAAACGGTACACTCAAAGCGTCTTTCACTTGGGTGGTGATGATGTTATCCTGTGCTGCTTGACTTAAAATATTATCCAACTCCAACTTGTATTGTAGTGTGGGGTCATCTGGTAATATTTCATATACGCTTTGGTCATTCAACTGGCGATATATTTCCTCTTTGTAATTTGACAAGTCCTGGATAACAATTCCTCCCCCCTTGTCGGCGGGGCGAATTGTAATGTCCTTGTAGCTGCCCAGGTTCTTGAGTGCTGTATGCTCCTGCATGGTGAGGTTGCGTGGACCTTTGTAGGAGTTGAAGGATTTGTCTTCTATAAAGCTCTCAAGGCAGTTGGTGAACGTTTTAATACTTTTATTATTGGACAATGGATTAAAGGTAGATTTTTTGTAGATTGGAGTCGGGTCGACTGTAGTTGTTTTATCTGCAAAGTGTTCTTTTAATTTCATGCGTCTATTAGATTTAAATAAGTCCACTTTGTTTGTAAATATATCCGGTGTGTGTGTCGGGACAAACGACAGGCCTTTATTCAAAACTCGTATTTCATCATCCGTAAATTGCCTCGATGATAAGTTGAAGACTATGTTTTCTTTGGAGCCTTTTTTGCTTGCTTCCCTACGGTTTTGGCCCCCCCGGCGCGTGCGGGCTCTTTTGTCCGCTCGTTTTTTGAGCGGGTGTTAACTCCTGCAGCTGTTTGCTTCGTCCCAGATGTGGAAGCTCTTTCAGTGTCACTGGATGACGCACCGGTACTGGATTGTTCGGTTTCCAAGGGGAATTTCTTTGGTTTGCGTCGGAATCTTTGGTTCCTGAAGGCCCCCGTATCTTTCTGGAACACCCAATTGTATACCTGATTTGAAGCGTAATCCCTATCCACCGTAACCCTTTTGGATTTCTTGAACGTAATCAGGTCTGCTTGATACTTGTCAACCTGTGTTGTCAGCTGTTCAAGCCAATCCGGTGGTGCACTAGTATGTATTTTTGGTAAATTGATTTTTTCAAACGCATCAATTTTCTCTTTAGTAATAGTCAATTCTCTTCTTGATTCCGCTATAACTAATAGCATTAAATCAAAAGAGCAATGATTCAGGACAGCCGCCCATTTTCTACAAAAATCAGGATTATGCCGACCTATCGTCGGGATGTTTCTGATCCTGAACCCTCTGGGTATACGTTTGTCTCTAAAATAATCCGACAGGGTAACCCCATGTAACAAAAAATCAACTGCTCTTTTTTTGAGTTTACAGAGCTGAGCTATCAATTGCTCAAATGATTCATCACCTGCTATAGTGAGAAGGTCTTTCTCAAACAAAATAGATTCAACTTCTGTGTCAGTATGAGTGAGAGTTTCACCTTCTGGGAGCACTGTGATATTAAACCCCGGCAGTTCTTCATGTGTAGACATCACCACTCGTGAAAATACTACTATATACAAAGTGCACAATACACTTCCACTGTGTCTGTAAAGTCCAAAATAAACGTAATTTTAAGGTGCCTTGGCTAGCAATCACAAATGTGAAGACTTCAATATATATACCATATGTCCGGCACTCACAGTTTCAATAAGACCAACTTGTTCCGGTGCGCAACCTCATGCAGAGCATACAGACGACAAACCAAATGGAGGCACTCGGAAAGAAGAAGAGACGACACACCGCTGGATAGGTCGACGTTTCAGGGACGGATCCCTTTTATCAAGACACGACCAGCATATACAAAAGAACACATATATATATATACTGTATGTATGTATATACTGTATGTGTATATATATATATATATATATATATATATCTATCAGAGTTGCCTACCCTCCCTCATTCTGCAGGAGGTTCCCTGAAATAGCAGCAATCTCCCTGACTCCCTGAATAGATCAGCAACTTCCCTGATTTTACCTTACCCCCATTATATAGCTGTTACATTCTTGGGGAAAAGATAAATTAGAGATATATATACATTCAAATGGGATCATCAGTGCCATTTCCCTGTATTGGTTATAAAGCACAATGATCCCTATGGCTACATTCATTTTAAATAAGGTTTCTCATGTCCACTTAACGTACATGTGTATACAGTATACTAACTTTGGGGCTCAATTACGTTTTGATGTAAGTTATTTTCATGACACGCATCTCAGATGCAGCAGTAAATAGGTCCACATGTCCTCAAACAAAACAGGCCACGCGGGTGCGCCGGCCCACCGGGAATCTTCCCGGTGAGCCTTTTCTTGTCAGGGGGGTTTCTGGGTGCTCAGAAAACCCCCCTGCATGCTCCACTGATCTTCCACATCCCGGCTACTTCCCAGTGATGTGGTCAGAATGGGGAGATTAATACAGGGAATCCATGGTCCGTGAGGAGATGATGAGGTCTAGTGAAGGGATTCTATGGTAACTGCAACATTTTGGCCACGCCCCCAAATATATGTCATTTGTGGCATTTTGCCATGAGGTGACAGGGCCTAAAGGCACAGACCTTCTGGCTCAGCCCCAATTACCGCACACCTGCATCTCCTCTCCAGACTTCTCCTGAAGAGGAAGCTTCAAAACTAGGCAAGTATGATCTAGCTTCAGCTAATTTGAATACTGTACTAAGGGGAGATGTACTAATCAGTGATAAAAATGGAGAAGTGAGCCAGTGGAGAAGTTGCCCATGGCAACCAATCAGCATTGACTTAACATTTATATATTGCATACTATAAAAGTATACAGAGCAGCTGATTAGTTGCCATGGGCAACTTCTCCACTGGCTCACTTCTCCACTTTTATCACTGTTTAGTACATCTCCCCCTATGCCTTAACCACTTTACTGACACATTTTTTCCCCACAAACCGCTCAGAAATTGTCGGGATTTTTTTTATGAGTGAACAAGGTGTACTACGTGTATTTAACCTTATCCAAAATGATTTTAGTTGAAAAAAAACCCCATCAAAAAACTTTTTTTGGGGAGTATATTTAAAATGTTTTTAAAGCTTTTTTCCTCAACATTGAAACATTGGCTGCCACCTTCTGAACATAGCGACCATCAGAAACATTGTGGCTATCACCGCTTTAATTTTTAATACTAGGACAGCCAACAGGTACTGGGGAGGGGGGTTAATTTACACTCTGCCATGCTGACCGATAAGCAATGATCGGCAGCACAACAACGCTGGGGGAGGGTGCAGGGAGGTGAGAGCTACAGCAGTGGGAGGTTTCTCTTCCCTGCTGCTGCAAACTCTGTTTATCTGACTGGCCGCATCCTGTTTGTTCATTGTTTTTCATTAAACAATTCACACATTTTGATTATTATGCTCTTAGTTCTGCAAATCTGTCAGTCCTCACTGAAATAAACTTTAGTACATTTATGATACACAAAATGGGTCATATATTAACACCACTTACAGTAGTTCACTGTCCCTTTTGTGTTAGTAGTACGGGGGCAGATGTATAGTATTCATTTTAAATTCTTTTGACACCCTTTTCTCACTTTCCTCTTCTCTCTAGTGTGAAAAGAAGCTTTTGTCTTTTTTGTCTTTTATTTATCATTCATTTTTTGCTATTCACTCCTCATTAATGTATTTTTTATATTTCACACCTACTGTAGTAGTATCTAAGATCTTTCTAAACAGAGCCTTACTGTAGTGTACTTTGCCTAGCACATAGGGCCTAATTCAGACCTGATCGCTGATGTGCGTTTTCGCACAGAGGCCGATCAGGTCTGAACTGCGCATGCGCCGGTGATGCAGTACACCGGCGAATGCCAGACAGCCGACGGCTATCTCAGCCCTGCGATCGCCTCTGCCTGATTGACAGGCAGAGGCGGTCGCTGGGCGGGAGGGGGCGAGACAGTGCGGGGGGTGGGCCGCGGTGGCTGCATGATGTCACACGCAGCCACTGCGACCCGGACATCAATGAGTAGCTGCCTGCCAGCGCGCAGGAGCTGCGCTGGCTGGGAGCTACTCTTCAAGTACAAAAACATTGCCGCTGTGCAATGCTTTTGTACTTGTATGACGGGGTAGGGTCTGACATGCACGTCCCCCCTTCCCCCCCCCCCCCCCCCCCCCCCGCATGTCAGGGAAGCTGATCGTAGATGTGCTAAATTTAGCACATTTATGATCAGGTCTGAATTAGGCCCATTGTCACTTACCTATGTGAAATTGAATAGATCACAGCACACCTTGATCCTACTCCTAACACTTAGGGGTGTATTTACTAAAGAATGTTCTAAAGGGCAATTGAAGGAGAAAATGCAAAATTCTCCTCCAAGCACTTAAGTTCACATTCCAGATTTCCCATGCTTGTAATGGAAAATGCCATCTGCTTGAATTTGCAAAAACAATAATTGTAAAAAAAAACACGGAGGGAGCCCTGTGATAATAAAACTATCTTGAGATATTGTTATCCAGGTTTCCCTCTGATTCCCTGACTCCTGCACAGACTTCTCTGTCTGCTGGCAGTGAAGGCTGAGCTCGGATTTGGCCTCTGTGATCAGCCATGTGTGACAGACACACAGGCTGATCACTATGTGGAAAAAAGTGATAACAAATGTAATAATACTTACCTGCACACAGGGACCAGTGATCCAGATAGGGCAGCTGGTCATTTGACAACTGTGCTCCTGCTGTGACAGTCGGTGACGTAAAGTGATACTGCAAAGCGGCATCTCACTTTACAGTACCGGGAGGCGGGAGCACAGGTGACCGGCTGCCGTCTCAGATCACCAATCACTGGGGGTAATTCAGATCTGATCACTGCTGTGCATTTTCGCACAGCGGGCACTCAGGGACTAACTGCGCATGCATATGCACCGCAATGCGCACGCGCATCAGGCAACAACAATGGGCATTGCCAGTCAGCGACGGGATGGTGCAAAAAATCTGATCACACGGGCGTTCACAAGGTGATTGATAGGAAGAGGTTGTTTGTGGGTGGCAACTGAGCGTTTACAGGGAGTGTCCGGAAAAACGCAGGCATTCCCAAGCGTTTTCAGTGAGGGTGTGTGACGTCAGCTGCGGCCCCGATCAGCCTGTTCTCATCGCACTGTAGGAGTAAGTACTGGGTTGCGCACAGACTGCATAAAGTGGATTTTCGCAGTTCGGCATACATATGCAATTGCACACTTGCACAGCGAATTTACACTCCCCCTGGATGCGGCGACTATCTGAACGCAGGACAGCAAAATTAGCAGCCTCAGCGATCATATCTGAATTACCCCCCACAGTACTGGCTGCAGGTAAGTATAATCGGAGGGGAGAGGGTCGCAGGTGAAGGAGCCATTGGCGGCACATGCTCAGAAAAAATCTCAGGGTATTTTTCACAAACAAGGAGATTTATGGTAAGACTTACCATGGTTAAATCTCTTTCTGCGAGGTACGCTGGATTCCACAGGGAATAACATCGGCGTGTAGAGTTGGATCTTGTTCCGAGGCATCAACAGGTTAAAAGCTTTGACTGTTCCCAAGATGCACTGCACCGCCTCCTCTATATCCGCGCCTCCAGGCACTGGAGCTCAAGTTTGTTAACTGGTCTAATGCAGTAGCAGGTAAAAGAGACGGTAGAGGTTAGCCACATAGAACCACATTCTCATGACAGGAGAAGGTACCAGTGTCTAATGCCATACAAACCCAAAGAAGCTAAGTGCGTCAGGGTGGGTGCCCTGTGGAATCCAGTGTACCTCGCAGAAAGAGTTTTAACCATGGTAAGTCCTACCATAAATCTCTTTTTCTGTAGCAGGATACACTGGGATTCCACAGGGAATAACATCGGGTATGCAGTGGCGTAACTAGAAATTTTTCTCCCCCAAGCCAAAAAATTCTTCGGCGCCCCATATATCCCCCATAATTGGCACTAGTAAAGGGACAAACATGCGCGCGCTAAAGACGCGCGCCTCCAAAAAAAGGGGCGTGGCTTTGTTGAAATGGGCGTGGATTCGCATAAAGGGGCGTGGTATTGCAGGAAAAGACTACCTTATAACCCAGTTTTGCAACCTGCACGCCCAGACGTTAGCCACCACAGGAAAGAAAAATAATCCTGATTCATGCCCCTTACATTATTTGATTGTAATTTTTCCTCCTTATAGTAATGCCCAGTATACATTATGCCACATACTGCAATGGCCCTTAGACATTATGCCACACACAATAATGCATATGACACAATATGCACACACCGTAATGCCCCCGACACATTATGCCACACACCGTAATGCCTGTGACACATTATGACAGGAATCGCAATGCCCGTTATACATTATGCTACACACTGCGTCTGCAATGCCCCTGATACATTATAGCACATACAATGTCTGTGACACATTATGACACACACCGCAATGATCCTGAGACATTATACCACATACCACAATGCCCGTGATATAGTATACAACACACCGTAATGCCTGACACATTATGACACACACCGTAATGTCCGTGATACATTATGCCACACACTGCAATGACCCTGAGACATTATACCACATATCACAATGCCCGTGATATAGTATACCATACACCGTAATGCCTGTGACACATACCGCAATGCCCGTTATACCCTATGCCACACACCGCAATGCCCGTTATACATTATGCCACACTGCAATGCCCCTGAGACATTATACCACATACCACAATGCCCGTGATATAGTATGCCACACACCGTAATGCCTGTGACACATTGTGACACACACCGCAATGTCCGTGATACATTATGCCACACACCGTAATGCCCATTACACATTAAGTTCTACAGTAAGGCTTCTAATTACTTTTAAATTACCTGCTCGTTGCCAGGGGTTTCATGCTCTTGGTTCCATGCACGGTGCCAGGGATTTTCATGCACTGGGTGTCATGCTCGTTGCTAGGAGGTAGTACTTGTTGCTAGGGCCGTGCTCCCAGTGTCACATATGCCCCCAGTGCCAGGTATTCCCCCACAATGCCAGGTACTCACATGCCCCCAGTGCCAAATATAGCCCCCCCCCCATGTGCCAGGTACACATATACCCCCCCAGTGCCACATACGCCCCCAGTGCCAGATATTCCCCCACAGTGCCAGGTACTCACGTGCCCCCAGTGCCAAATATACCCCCCCAGTGCCAGATACTCACGTGCCCCCAGTGCTAAATATACCCCCCCAGTGCCACATATGCCCCCAGTGCCAGATATTCCCCCACAGTGCCAGGTACTCACGTGCCCCCAGTGCCAAATATACCCCCCAGTGCCACATATGCCCCCAGTGCCAGATATTCCCCCACAGTGCCAGGTACTCACGTGCCCCAGTGCTAAATATACCCCCCCAGTGCCACATATGCCCCCTCAGTGCCTGCCACATATACTCCCCCAGTGCCGCGCTCCCCCGCTCCCCCCCCCCACTCCTTTGTGTTGGAGGGACACGAGGGCACAGCGCGCGCCTCTCCTGTGTCCCTCCTGGGTCTCCGGCGGGTCTGTTAAAGGAAGTGCCGGTTCGTGAGCTAATCAGAGCTCACGAACGGCACTTCCTTTATTAGACCCGCCGGAGACCCAGGAGGGACAAGTGAGAGGCGCGCGCTGTGCCCTCCGTGTCCCTCCTTACAGCAGCGGAGGGAAGGAGACCGCAGATTGACATGTCCGCATGTCAATCTGCGCTAAATCAGTGGCGCCCCCGCAGCCCCTCGCCCCCAAACCACCGCGAGGGCTGCGCGGGCAGTAGTTACGCCACTGCGGGTATGTCCTAAAGCAGAGGGGACACACTGTAGCGGGCACAAGAACTCGGCGTCCAAAGGAGGCATCCTGGGAGGTGGAGGTATCAAAGGCATAGAACCTTATGAATGTGTTCACTGAGGACCACGTAGCTGCCTTGCACAATTGTTCAAGGGACCTACCACGGTGGGCCGCCCATCAAGAAGGTCCAACAAACCGAGTAAAATGTGCCTTAATAGCAAAAGGAGCTGGAAGTCCAGCCTGTTCATAAGCTTGTGCAATCACCGTTCTAATCCATCTGGCCATGGTCTGCTTATTCGCAGGCCAGCCACATTTGTGAAAACCAAAAAGGACAAAGGGAGAATCAGTTCTCCTAAGGGAGGCGGTCCTCTTCACATAGATACAGAGAGCCCAGGGCCGGATTAAGCCTTGGGGGGTGCCCGGGGCAATTTAGACGGGTGCCCCAGTGGAAAGGGGGTGGGGGGTGTATATAAGATTGTGCATACCTCCCAACATAACCCATTCCACGAGGGACAAAATGCTCTTTCAAGGTCTTCTCTCTTAATATGTGATTGTAGTCACCTGTGTTGAACTATTTAATTGATAATAAGGATGTTTCAACACAGATGATTGCAATCATAACTTAAGAAGGAAGTTCAGATACAGAGCATTTTGTCTCTACTGGAATGGGTCATGTTGGGATATATGGATTGTGTATATTAAATTTAGCCCAATGGTGTATATTATTAGATTTAAACTAATAGTTTAATAATGCCTGGGTACTGTTTATAGCTCCACCTAATTGAAAGACAACTATTTTATAAAATGTTATTGTAGTGGAACAAAAGACAACTTAAACAACCTTAAAATACACATAGAAAAATAAAATCTACTGTATAATTTATCTTGTCACATGCAAAAATAGCAGCAGCCACTGTACTACTTACACACTGGGATAGGACTTAGGAGGACTGTGTGTGTGTGTGTGTGTGTGTGTGTGTGTGTGTGTGTGTGTGTGTGTGTGTGTGTGTGTCTAGACCCTCATTAGATAACAAGTTACACAGGACTCAAACACCACAGTGATCCCACTCTGTGTCACTTGCAGCTATCTCCACCCTCCTATCTCTCCTCTGGTTGGGAAGCTCCGTCGATAGTTCGTGAAATCTGATACTGCTGTTGCTCACATTCTGGATGTCTGGTTCTGCTGCTTCATAAGAGGGAGTGATGTCATTGTGCTCTGGCCAGGGGGCCCCCTGACAGAGGGGGGCCCGGGGTACAGTATGCCCTGCATCCCCCCCTTAATCTGGCTATGGGAGAGCTCGTACCACATCCAAAGACAGCTCCTTGGAGGACAAATCAGGAGAGATAAAGGCCGGAACCACAACCTCTTGGTTAAGGTTGAAAGATGACACCACCTTAGGTAGCTAACCAAGGTGAGTTCTAAGAACCGCACGGTCACGGTGAAAAATCAGAAAGGGTGACCGACAAGACAAGGCACCCAAGTCTGAAACCCGTCTAACAGAGGCAATAGCCAGCAAAAATAAGACCTTAAACGTAAGCCATTTAAGGACCACAGACTCAAAAGGCTCAAATGGAGACTCTTGCAGGGCATTCAGAACAACAGACAAATACCATGGAGCCACAGGAGGTACATAGGGAGGTTGAATCCGTAAAATACCCTGAGTTAAAGTGTGAACGTCAGGAAGAGACACAATCTTTCTCTGAAACCACACCGACAAGGCAGATATATGAACCTTGAGGGAGGACAGACGAAGGCCTAAGTCCAGGCCCTGTTGCAGAAAAGCCACAAGTTTGACAGTACTGAACTTGTATACATTGTAATTCTTAGCCGCACACTAGGTGAAGTAAGAATTCCAGACCCTATAATAAATCCGAGCCGAAGCTGGTTTACGGGCTTTCAACATAGTTTGAATGACCGCCTCAGAAAATCCCTTGGCCCTCAGGAGTGAAGCTTCAAGAGCCACGCTGTCAAAGCCAGTCGGGCCAAATCCTGGTAGACACAGGGGCCCTGAACGAGGAGGTCTGGGCATTGCAGAAGCAGAAGAGGACACTCTATCGAGAGACCCTGCAGGTCTGAGAACCAATTCCATCTGGGCCACGCTGGGGCAATTACAAGTAGTATTCCTCCTTCTTGCTTGAACTTCCTTATTACCCTGGGCAGGAGAGACACTGGAAGGAACACGTACGGCAGCCGAAAGTTCCATGAAATTGCCAGTGCATTCACGAACGCTGCTTGAGGATCCCTTGTCCTTGCTCAGAAGACTGGAACCTTGTGATTGTGTCGAGACGCCATCAGGTCTACATCTGGTAGGCCCCACTTGTCCACTAGGAGTTGAAATATTTCTGGATGAAGGCTCCACTCTCTGGTGTGTACGTCCTGACAACTGAGGAAGTCCGCTTCCCAGTTGAGGACCCCTGGAATGAACACTGCTGATATGGCTGGCAGATGGCGTTCTGCCCATTGAAGAATCTTTGACACTTCCAACATTGCCATGCGGCTTCGCAAGCCGCCTTGATGATTTATGTACGCCACAGTGTGGCATTGTTCTCCCTGGTCCACCGACCCTGAAGAGAGTGTTGCTCCAACACCGCTCCCCAACCCTGCAGACTGGCATCTGTCATCAGAAGAACCCAGTTGAAGATCCGGAAGGGACGACCCCTGCTCAATTGTTGGTCCTGTAGCCACCAGCTCAGTGACAGATGAACCTCTGGAGTCAAGGAGATCATGTGAGATCTGATCCGGTGAGGCAGACCGTCCCACCTGGCAAGGATTAGCTTCTGCAGAGGGCGAGAGTGAAATTTAGTGTACTCTACCATGTCGAAAGCCGACACCATGAGGTCTAGTGCTTGCATTGCCGAGTGTATCGAAACTCGTGGGCGAGAGAGGAAGCATCTTATCCTGACCTGAAGCTTCAGGACCTTCTCTGGAGACAAGAACAAACGTTGGTTGTGTGTGTCCAGTAATGCCCCCAGGTGCACCATGCTCTGAGCAGGGACCAGTGAGGATTTCTTCCAATTGATGAGCCACCCGTGTGCTAGTAGGAATTGGACCGTCAGTTCCAGATGATGGGAGAGAACCTCTGGGGAGTTCGCCAGGATCAGCAAGTCATCCAGATACGGCAGGATCCTAATACCTTGCCAATGGAGAATAGCCGTCATGACTGCCATGACCTCGGTGAAGATCTGTGGGGCTGTAGTCAGTCCAAAGCGCAAGGCTTGGAATTGATAATGTATGTTGCCAATAGCAAACCGCAGATACTGCTGATGCGATACAGCAATAGGTATGTGTAAGTAAGCATTCTGTATGTCCAGGAATACCATATAATCCTTGGTCTCCAAATCCAGAACAATAGAGCAAAGAGTTTCCATACGGGATTTGGATACCTTCACAAATTTGTTCAAAGATTTGAGGTTGAGAATGGGCCAGGAGGATCCATTTGGCTTTGGGACTAGGAACAGCGTTGAATAGTACCCTCTGCCCCTCTGAGACAGAGGCACCGGCGCTATCATTCCCTTGTCCAGTAGTGATTGCACCACCAAACGTAGAGTTTTTGCCTTTAACGGATCCGAAGGGATAACCGTCGAGCAAATCCTGTGAGGAGGACGTGTCTTGAAAGAGATGGCGTATCCGCGAATGACGACTTCCCTCACCCAGGCTTCCGAAGTGCTCTGTAACCATACCTGGGTGAACCGCAGAAGTCGTCCTCCCACACTGGGATCCCCCAGGGGGAGGCCCGCCCTGTCACGCAGCAGGCTTGTCTGGTTTGGAAGCAGGCTGATGGGCATCCCAAGAACGTTTAGGCTTGGGCTTAGAGGTTTTAGAAGTGCGAGCCTGTTTCGGGTACACCTGACCCTTTGCTTTTCTTGGAGGTCGAAAGGAATGAAAGGAGGTACTTTTAGCCTTCGGAGCCTAAGGATAAGTACTTGGTAGACATGCAGTTTTAGCAGGCGCTAAATTCAGCAACAATCTTGTTCAAATCTTCCCCGAATAGGATGTCTCCCTTAAAAGGGGTCACCTCCAAGGTCTTTTTAGAGTCCAGGACTACCGACCAGGACCGCAACCACAGAATCCGGTGAGCCAGAATGTACATACAGATGGGTCCACCGTTATCTTGAGTAGTTTTCTGTGCCTAGTCACAACATGACTTATTAGCATAAACCCTTCATCTATTGTTCGCCAGTCACAGTTAATCCTATTAACAGTCAAGATAAATGTGGACCCATCTGTAGTAGATGCTTTGGCCGCCAGAACACCGGCATCAGAGGCTGCCTCCTGAAGGTAATGAGAGGCTGTGGTAATATATGAAAGACACTGTCTGGCATTATCAGAAAAATTAAAAGGTAGCTCTGCCTCAACAGCTTGAACCCAGGCTTCAATACTTTTTGCAGCCCAAGAGAAGCGGCTATAGTGGGTCTATGTACAGCACCCGCAAGAGTGTAAATAGACTTCAAGCATCCCTCCACACGCTTATCCGTCGGTACCTTCAGAGAGGTGACGGTAGTGACAGGCAGAGTAGAAGACACCACAAGACGAGCTACATGTGAGTCCACCAGTGGTGGTGTTTCCCAGTTCTTACTAAACTCTGCAGAGAAGGGAATAAAGAGCTAGCATCTTTTTAGACGGAGAATTTCTTCCCTGGAGACTCCCAGGATTCCTGACGTATGTCAACCAAATGGTCAGAATGTGACAAAACTAATTTAGTAACCTTCTGACGTTTAAACTTATCAGGTTTCTTAGACATATCTGGAGGATCAGTTTCAGCCTCAATCTGAAGAATCAGTTTGATAGCCTCCAGTAGGTCAAGAACATCAACCTGCGTTGTAGATTCCTCATCAGAAGCATCTGCATCAGTGTCTGATGGGTCAGTATATATACGCCATCTTCAACGGATGAAGTATCTGAAACATGAGTGGATTGTGAGGAAGAAATGTCCCGCTTAGATGACACCTTGGTCCTAGGAGGGCGAGGGTTAGGCTTTTGTTTAACCAAAGACTGATTTAATTGCTGTAACTGAGTAGACAGAGTATCCGCCTATGGCGGATTAATTACAGAGACAATATGTGGCTGTAATGGCACAGTAGGTCCCACAGGGGGCATAAGTCTCGTTACTAGCGTAGTCAGCAAATTAGAAAAAGCAGTCCAAGGTGGGTCTTGGTGTGCCACCGGTGCTGCAGTCTGACTGAGGGGTACAGTACCCCCGTTACCTGGATCCTCAGCTGGAATATTTTCCTCAGATAAATCAGCACTGCATGATGCAGGATCAGCCACGGATCTCCCGCCCTGTGTAGCAGACATTATATGGAAACGTAGCCTTAGGGCGTAACAGTACAATATAGCCAGACACAGTACCTGACAAAAACCCCCTGTGGAGTGTGACTGCCAATACAGAACACAAACAGAGGATTTAAGTGGTATATGGTGACTGAAATACACAGAGAAAATACAAAAAACATTATATCCTGTGAAACTATATATATATATATATATATATATATATATATATATATATAGAATTCCAGCAATAACAGCACTCAGAGACCATATAGAAAATTTAAGGTGTATTATAAATCATTGACTTTTCGGAGCAGCAAGCTCCCTCCTCAGAATGAACACCACAATATTGTGGTGTTCATTCTGAGGACGGAGCTTGCTGCTCCGAAACGTCAATGATTTATAATACACTTTAAATTTTCTATATGGTCTCTGAGTGCTGTTATTGCTGGAATTCTACTACTGACTTCGACATGCACCGGAGCAAGCTGATGCTGTGTATGTGAGTGCAGTTGAACACTGGATATATATATATATATATATATATATATATATATATATATATATATATAATAAACAGCACAGTTTGGCACTCCCAAAAATATGGAAGTAAAGTTTGCTCCGGTGCCCTGCGTCAGTCACAGCTGAGAAATAGAAAAAAAAAATAGAATCACAAAAAAGCCAGCTTTTTTGTGATTCTATATATATATATATATATATATATATATATACAGGACCCTGACGCACTTAGCCCCCTCAGGGTGCAGAATATAGTGATAGCAGGACGTGATACACGGAATGAAAACCACACGGCAGCTTTAGGCACACACAGTTACATGTACAATGCAGAAATTATTACACACAACAATAAGACTGCACTGGACTAGTAGTAATACTACGTAAAACTATATATGTATACAGATATAACAATGCACAGTAAACACTGGATGTATATCACAGGATACTTGTACTAAATATTCCTGTAGTTATGCACTTGTTCTTAACTAACACTGTCTAAACGACATGTAGAATACTTAAGTGTCCTGTAAATGCACAGCGCTGATGAGGCAGGCGGCTTTACAGAGGAGACAGTGCACAGCAGTCCCAGAATCAGCGCAGCTCTGTGTAATGGCGCTCAAATGCTGACAGGGAGTGAGGGAGAGAGAGAGATGCAGCTCCAGGGCAGGAACATATGCTGTAGATGGCGCCTGGGGCTGGGGGAGGGGTTACAGGTCAGCGCCTTATCCCCTCTGCTGGGCTTCACCATCGGGTACTATGTAGCCTGTAATAAACGGATTTTAGTAAATCCGACCTGTGCTCCTTGCCCTGGTGGATATAGTGGGGTCCCTGCATGGCCACAGTGTCCACGCCAGCAGCGCGGTCGGTCTCCTGGGACCGCGGCGGATTGCGATTTCGGCGGTGGGACCCTCTTACCTCCTCCCTGTAAGTGCGGCCACGTGATCCAGGAAAGCAGCAGCGGTGATCTGTGCCTGATGAGACCGAAGCGCCTCCGCTGTAAGTACCCGGCAACCAGAGCGCGGGAGTATACAGCGCTTGAAGTCTTCTTTCTTCTCAGAAAAGCTCTTTTCAGGGTTGCCTAACGCAGCCCTCCCTGTTAGCTGCCTGCACTGCATGCACCAACTTACAAGCTGAGCTCCAGTGCCTGGAGGCGGGGATATAGAGGAGGTGGAGCAGTGCATCTTGGAAACAGTCAAAGCTTTAGCCTGTTGGTGCCTCGGATCAAGATCCAACTCTACACCTCGATGTTATTCCCTGTGGAATCCCAGTGTACCCCGCTGCAGAAAAGTGGATAAGTAGATTTGCAGAGACAGAGCTTTCTTGTAACCTCTGTCCCTGCATGTGATAATTGATATATTCCTGCTATGTACTCAATTATTACATTGCAGATTTGGTCATATTACTTATCCTATCCAGATCTGAGGTGGATTATTGACAGCGATGAAAGTGGGCGGGTACGGCGTACCCTAAAGAATTTAGCCATGGGTATGCCGTACCCGCCGCCGCTCATTGCACTCACCAACTAGACCAACAGTGGCCAAGCCGCGGCTCTCGAGCCACATGCGGCTCTTTCAACCTCCACATGTGGCTCGATCGCCTCCTGGCCACCGCTCCCTCCCTCCGCTACAGCTCACCGCGCTGCTGCTGTGAGGGAAGGAGAGCGCACCATGCGCCACGCCTGCCCCTCAGTGTCTACCTTCAGTTTGGTGCTGGCCCATGAGCTAATCAGAGCTCGCGGACCGGCAGCCAAGGCTCCTGATTGGCTGCCGGACCGCAAGCTTTGATTGGTTCATGGATCGGCGCCTAATTGAAGGTAGACACCTGCACCGCTGCCGGAGACTGAGGGGCAGGAGAGGCGCACGCTGCGCTCTCCTCCCCTCACACAGAGAACAGCAGCAGCGCGGTAAGCAGCAGGGGAAGGGGGGGCACTGTGAGGACATGTGTACCTGGCACTAGGGGCATATCTGGCACTGCGGGGACATGTGTATCTGGCACTGGCGGCATTTCTGTATCTGGCACTGGGGGCATATCTGGCACTGGAGGGGCATCTATGTATCTGGCACTGGGGGCATATCTGGCACTGGCGGCATTTCTGTATCTGGCACTGGGGGCATATCTGGCACTGGAGGGGCATCTATGTATCTGGCACTGGGGGCATATCTGGCACTGGGGGCATTTCTGTATCTGGCACTGGGGGCATATCTGGCATTGGGGGCATATATGTATCTGGCACTGGGGGCGTATCTGGCACTGTGGGGGCATTTCTGTATCTTGCACTGGGGGCAATGTATATCTGACACAGTGTGGGCATTTGTGTATCGACACTGTGAGGCAATGTATATCTGGCACCCTGGGGGTATTAGTGTATCTGGAACTGTGGGGCAATGTGTATCTGGCACTGTGAGGCAATGTATATCTGGCACTCTGGGGGCATTAGTGTATCTGGCACTGTGAGGCAATGTATATCTGGCACTCTGGGGGCATTTGTGTATCTGGCACTGTGGGGCAATGAAGATCTGGCACTGTGGGGCAACGTGTATCTGGCACTATTGGGGTCATATTTGTATCTACCCCCCCCCCCCCCCACCACATATGTGTATCACGTCCCCATTTTCATTGGCCACGCCCCATGTGGCATTTGGCCACACCCATTTTTTGGGCGCACGCACACAGTGCCTATAAGACATTTTTTCTATTTGCACCACTGATTATGGACCTCATTCAGGTTCAGTTGCAGATTCTGCTAAATAGCAGAATCTGCTACTGCTTCCTATTGCATGCTGGTGGCCGCCCAGCACAGGGCAAGACCACCCAGCATGCAGAGTGCTGAACGAGAAATGAAGGTAGATCCCCTGCATACGCAGCATGGCTGCATATGCTGGTGCACCAACACCATATATTTTTTTAAGAAATTTTCTTCACAGCTGCTGCGTGTGATGTCACGCAGCCGCCCTGAAAAATGGTCTGCCCAGACCACTACCCCAAAATGATGCATTGGCGCTCCCCCAATGGCCACCACTGTCAATCATCCCAGAAGGATGCAATCGCACTGTGAAAGATAGCTCACGCGTGCTGCAGCCGCTGCGCATGCACAGAAGTCCTAAAAACGTTCAATAGCGATTTTCAGACTTCTGCCTTCCATACTGAATGACGTCCTATGATAAATATGTGCCTTTGGCCTGATTCAGGCATGTACGCAATGCCGATATTTACGTAGTTAAGCGATTATCAGCGACTGCGCATGCGTCACAAACATACTGCTCATCGGTCACAGAGAGGAGTAGTTTGTAAAGTAAAGTCCAGATTTATCAAGCCTTGGAGAGTGATAAATTGCACGGTGATAAAGTATCAACCAACCAGCTCCTACCATGTTACAGGCTGTGATGAAAAATGACAGTTAAGAGCTGATTGGTCAGCACTTTATCAAACACACAGAGAGGCGGGACTGGCACACACAGAGGCAGGGACTGGCACACACATAGAGAGGCAGGGACTGGCACACACACAGAGGCAGAGACTGGCACACACACACAGAAAGGCGGGACTGGCACACACAGAGGCAGGGACTGGCACACACATAGAGAGGCAGGGACTCCACACACACAGAGAGGCAGGGACTGACACACACACAGAGAGGCAGGGACTGGCACACACACAGAGAGGCAGGGACTGGCACACACATAGAGGCAGGGACTGGCACACACACACTGAGAGGCAGGGACTGGCACACACATAGAGAGGCAGGGACTGACACACACACAGAGAGGCAGGGACTGACACACACACAGAGAGGCAGGGACTGGCACACATAGAAAGGTAGGGACTGGCACACACACACAGAGAGGCAGGGACTGACACACACACAGAGAGGCAGGGACTGGCACACACACAGAGAGGCAGGGACTGGCACACACATAGAGGCAGGGACTGGCACACACACACAGAGAGGCAGGGACTGGCGCGCATACACACACACACACACACACACACACACACACACACAGAGAGGCAGGGACTAGCACACACAAAGAGAGGTAGGGACTGGCACACACACACAGAGAGGCAGGGACTGGCGCGCATACACACACACACACACAGAGAGGCAGGGACTGGCGCGCACACACACACACACACACACACACACACACAGAGGCAGGGACTAGCACACACAAAGAGAGGCAGGGACTGGCACACACACACAGAGAGTCAGGGACTGGCACACACACACACACACACACACACACACACACACAGGCCTTGATTGGCACAAACACACAGAGACAGGGACTGGCACACACACAGAGAGGCGGGATTGACACACACACACACACAGAGAGGCAGGCACTGGCACACACACGCACAGAGGCCGGGACTGGCGCAAACACACAGAGACAGGGACTGGCACACACACAGATAGGTGGGACTGGCACACACACACAGAGAAGCAGGGACTGGCACACACACATACACACACAAAGGCCGGGACTGGCACACACACAGACACACACACACACACACACACACTCACAGAGGCTGGGACTGGCGCAAACACACAGAGAAGGGACTGGCACACACACAGAGAGAGGTGGGGCTGGCACACACACACAGGTCGGGACTGGCACACACACACACACAGAGGTGGGGCTGGCACACACACACACACAGGTCGGGACTGGCACACACACACACACACACACACACACACACACACACTCACAGAGGCCGTGACTGGCGAACACACACAGAGGCAGGGACTGGCACACACAGAGAGGCGGGACTGGCACACACAGACAGAGAGGCAGGGACTGGCACACACACACACACACACACACACACAGAGGCCGGGACTGGCGCAAACACACAGAGACAGGGACTGGCACACATACACACAGAGGCAGGGACTGGCACACACACAGAGAGGCGGGACTGGCACACACACACAGAGGCCGGGACTGGCGCACACACACACAGAGGCAAGGACTGGCACACACAGAGAAGCAGGGACTGACACACACACAGAGGCCGGGACTGGCGCACACACAGAGGCCAGGACTGGCGCACACACACAGAGGCAGGGACTGGTACACACAGAGAGAGGCGGGACTGGCACACACACACACAGAGGCAAGGACTGGCACACACAGAGAAGCAGGGACTGGCACACACACAGAGGCAGTACTGGCACACACAAAGAGAGGCAGGGACTGGCACACACACAGAGAGGCAGGGACTGGCACACACACACAGAGGCAGGGACTGGCACACACACACAGAGGCCAGGACTGGCACACACACACACACACACACACACACACACAGGCCGGGACTGGCACACACACAGAGGCAAGGACTGGCACACACACAAAGAGGCAGACTGGCACACACAGAGAGAGGCAGGGACTGGCACACACAGAGAGAGGTAGGGACTGGCACACACACAAAAAGGCAGGGACTGGCACACACACAAAGAGGCGGACTGGCACACACAGGGAGAGGCAGGGACTGGTACACACAGAGAGAGGCAGGGACTGACACACACACAGAAAGACAGGGACTGACACACATACAGAGAGGCAGGACTGTCACACACATAGAGGCAGGGACAGGCACACACACAGAGAGGCAGGGACTGGCACACACACAGAGAGGCAGGGATTGGCACACACACAGAGAGGCGGGACTGGCACACACAAACACAGATGCAGAAAACACGACCAGGGGAGCTGTAACTTCAGAGCCGAGTGCTGCAATCACTGTGACTTACCACATGCTGCCAGTTAGTGTTGTTTTTAGTCTCTTTCAGTACCAGCCAGGGAGGGTTTCTGCAGGAAACGGATAGTCGTGGAGTTACTGCGGCTGCCTTATAGATGCTCCTCCTCTTCAGATGCTGGGCCGCGGCCCGCGGCGGAAAGGACAGGCAGTGAATGGCTTGCACAGTATAATGATGTCATAACGTCATCAATATTATGCGCAATGGCCGGGATTACAGTAGTCGAGAGGAGGAACCACGTGGGACAGGGGTACACCTAAATTGCAGGCAGCTGTAGCTGTGTAAAATTTACTATTAGGTGCACTGTTTTTCTTCCCTGAGCCACGGGGCCCTTCTGAATCTTGGGGCCCGGCACGTCTCTAACCTTTGACCCCCCCCCCCCTCCCCCTGTCACCGGGCCTTGGAACAGATAGCTCTGGGCTAGCAGAGGGTTCTTTGCAAGAGACCATACAGTATGCTCAGCTGCCCAAGCGAAGACAACAGGTCAACAAGAAATGTAACCTAAAATCTGATTGGTTGACATGGGAAACTTCTCCACTTGTCCACTTTATAAGTGGTTTGGTAAATCTCCAGCACAGGCCCCCATTCCGAGTTAATCGCTCGCTAGCTGATTTTGGCAGCAGTGCAAACGCTAAGCCGCCGCCCTCTGGGAGTGTATCTTAGCTTAGCAGAAGTGCGAACGAAAGGATCGCAGAATGGCGGCTACATTTTTTCAAGCAGTTTCTGAGTAGCTGTAGATCTACTACTACCTTGCTATCACTTCAGTCTATTTAGTTCCTGTTTTGACGTCACAAACACACCCTGCGTTCGGCCAGCCACGCCCCCATGTCCCAAGGCACGCCCGCGTTTGTATCTGACACGACTGCGTTTTTCAGCACACTCCCTGAAAACGGTCAGTTGCCTCCCAGAAACGCCCCATTCCTGTCAATCACTCAGCGGTCAACAGTGCGACTGAAAAGCGTCGCTCGACCTTGTGTGAAACTGCATCGGCTTTTGTGAAAGTACGTCGCGCGTGCGCAGTGTGCACCATACGCATGCGCATGATTTTGCCTGATCGCTGCGCTGCGAACAACGGCAGCTAGCGATCAACTCGGAATGAGGGCCATATGCTCTTACATAAGCTGTGCTTGGCAGGGCAGCAGGAGGTACATATAATGCTTGATCTATACTCTGTAGTGGAAATTAACAAAGCTGCCAAATCCATTCGAGTTTGCTTTTTTTTTCTCTAAGTGTCATCTTGGGAATTTACTAAACACCAGTCTTGGCAGTGTTGGGGCTATTCGTATTGAGATACACAGCCGTCCAAAAAAATACTAATCAATAGACCATCGGTCAAACACGGCTTTTATACAACACTGGAATTTACTAAGAATTTGTATTCTCAATCAATGCCGATAATAGCCAAACACTGCTGGGAAAGCATAGAATTCGTACAAAAATTTAACTTTCAACTAGACCAGCTTCTGGCTGGCGTGTTCTGATCCGTGCATGCTTCTCTGTGTAAAAGTGTCAGAAAGAATTAAAAATTCCCCCAAAAATTGCATGGGGTACCCATCCTAAGCATAACCAGCCTCGGGCTCTGTGAGTTGGTCCTGGTTGTTAAAATACGGGGGGAAAAATGAGTAGGGGTCCCCCGTATACTATTTATACAACCAGTACCGGGCTCCACTAGCCAGGGAGGAGATGCCGCAGCCGGGAAACACTTTTATATAGGTCCCTGCGGCCAAAGCATCACTCCCCCCAACTAGTCACCCCTGGGCGGGGTTCCCTGGGGGAGTGGGGACCCCTTAAATCAAGGGGTCCCCCCTCCAGGCACCCAAGGGCCAGTGTTGAAGCCTGAGGCTGCCCCCCCATCCCTGGGCGGTGGATGAGGTGCACAAGAGTGACCTCAATTAACCTTGCGGTTGCCAGGTCCACTAGTGACAGCAGTCACGGGGGATCCCGGCATTCGGAGAAAGGGTTCCATGTGTAAATATGGAACCCCTTTAGTGGCCTGGATCTGGTTTTTCGGTTTATTATTTTTTTAACCCTGTGGATGCCTACATGGAAAGAAGAGGACCGATCTTCACTGGATAATAGGTGAGTATTTTTTTTTTTTTTACAGGTACACCAAAGAATTCTACTTGACAAGGGAACCGATAGGCTCTGTGGGACACTAGGTAAGTATGTGTGAGTGTGTAAGAGTGCATGTATGTGTAAATAAACTTGTACTTTCACGGTGTGTGTGTGTTGTGTTTTTATTTTGGTATTTCTTTTGTTGTGAAATTACAGGTACCAACAGGCCCGTTAATTTCCCGAATGCTGCTACTTGTGGTTCTCCAAGTACCAGCAAGCGGGGGAGGCTTGCTGGGACTTGTAGTTCCACACCAAAAGACAGTATTCTTTTTTTTTTTTACACCATTTTGGCTATCAGCCCCCCATCCACCTCCCAAGGATGGGGGGGCAGCCTCGGGCTTCACCCCTGGCCCTTGGGTGCCTGGGGTGAGAACCCCTTGATTAAGGGGTCCCGACTCCCTCAGGGAACCCCAGCCAGGGGTGACTAGTTGGGGTGGGTAATATCTCGGCTGCAGAGAGCAATATAAATGTGTCCCCCGGCTGTGGCATTATCTTCTTGCCTAGTGGAGCCCGGTGCTGGTTTTGAAAATACGGGGGACCCCTACGTCTTTTGTCCCTGTATTTTTGGAACCAGGACCGGACCAAGAGCCCGGTGCTGGTTGTATAAACACGGGTAACCCTACACAATTTTTTCCCAGTATTTAAACAAGCAGGACTGACTCAAAAAGGCTAGGGCTGGTAATGCTTAGGAGAGGGGACCCCACGCAGTTTTTTTATACTTTTAACTATTTCAGTACTGTACACAATTAAGCCCTGCACGGATCTCACTGATCCGGCTGGGCATCACTGTGTTAAGTCTGCCAGTGTTTTACTATTCTCTCCCGTAAAACACTACCGACAATGGCCCTCATTCCGAGTTGTTCGCTCGCAAGCTGCTTTTAGCAGCAATGCACACGCTAAGCCGCCGCCTACTGGGAGTGAATCTTAGCTTAGCAAAATTGCGAACAAAAGATTCTCAAAATTGCGATTAGAAATTTCTGAGCAGTTTCTGTGTAGCTCGATACTTACTCTGCCACTGCGATCAGTTCAGTCAGTTTCGTTCCTGGTTTGACGTCACAAACACACCCAGCGTTCGCCCAGGCACTCCCCCGTTTCTCCAGCCACTCCCGCGTTTTTCCCAGAAACGGCAGCGTTTTTTCACACACTCCCATAAAACGGCAAGTTTCCGTCTAGAAACACACACTTCCTGTCAATCACATTACGATTAGAGATGAGCGGGTTCGGTTTCTCTGAATCCGAACCCGCCCGAACTTCATGGTTTTTTTCACGGGTCCGAGCAGACTCGGATCCTCCCGCCTTGCTCGGTTAACCCGAGCGCGCCCGAACGTCATCATGACGCTGTCGGATTCTCGCGAGACTCGGATTCTATATAAGGAGCCGCGCGTCGCCGCCATTTTCACACGTGCATTGAGATTGATAGGGAGAGGACGTGGCTGGCGTCCTCTCCATTTAGATTATAAGAGAGAGAGATTTACTGGAGCTTAGGGCTAGGAGGAGTACTGTAGAAGTGTAGAGAGTGCAGAGAGTTTACTAGTGAGTAACCACCAGACAGTGCAGTTTATTTAATATATCCGTTCTCTGCCTGAAAAAAGCGATACACACAGTGACTCAGTCACATACCATATCTGTGTGCACTGCTCAGGCTCAGCCCAGTGTGCTGCATCATCTATATATATTATATATCTGTCTGACTGCTCAGCTCACACAGCTTATAATTGTGGGGGAGACTGGGGAGCACTGCAGTGCCAGTTATAGGTTATAGCAGGAGCCAGGAGTACATAATATTATATAGTGAGTGACCACCAGACAGTGCAGTTTATTTAATATATCCGTTCTCTGCCTGAAAAAAGCGATACACACAGTGACTCAGTCACATACCATATCTGTGTGCACTGCTCAGGCTCAGCCCAGTGTGCTGCATCATCTATATATATTATATATCTGTCTGACTGCTCAGCTCACACAGCTTATAATTGTGGGGGAGACTGGGGAGCACTGCAGTGCCAGTTATAGGTTATAGCAGGAGCCAGGAGTACATAATATTATATTAAAATTAAACAGTGCACACTTTTGCTGCAGGAGTGCCACTGCCAGTGTGACTGACCAGTGACCTGACCACACTGACCACCAGTATAGTTAGTAGTATACTTATATTGTGATTGCCTGAAAAAGTTAAACACTCGTCGTGTGACTTCACTTGTGTGTTGTTGTTTTTTTTATTCTATAAAAATAAAACTCATTCTGCTGACAGACAGTGTCCAGCAGGTCCGTCATTATATAATATATAATATATACCTGTCCGGCTGCAGTAGTGATATATATATATTTTTTATATCATTTATCATCCAGTCGCAGCAGACACAGTACGGTAGTTCACGGCTGTGGCTACCTCTGTGTCTGCACTCGGCAGGCAGTCCGTCCATAATTGTATACCACCTAACCGTGGTTTTTTTTTCTTTCTTCTTTATACATACATAGTTACATAGACATCTCTTTATCAACCAGTCTATATTAGCAGCAGACACAGTACAGTACGGTAGTTCACGGCTGTGGCTACCTCTGTGTCTGCACTCGGCAGGCAGTCCGTCCATAATTGTATACCACCTAACCGTGGTTTTTTTTTCTTTCTTCTTTATACATACATAGTTACATAGACATCTCTTTATCAACCAGTCTATATTAGCAGCAGACACAGTACAGTACGGTAGTTCACGGCTGTGGCTACCTCTGTGTCTGCACTCGGCAGGCAGTCCGTCCATAATTGTATACCACCTAACCGTGGTTTTTTTTTCTTTCTTCTTTATACATACATAGTTACATAGACATCTCTTTATCAACCAGTCTATATTAGCAGCAGACACAGTACAGTACGGTAGTTCACGGCTGTGGCTACCTCTGTGTCTGCACTCGGCAGGCAGTCCGTCCATAATTGTATACCACCTAACCGTGGTTTTTTTTTCTTTCTTCTTTATACATACATACTACTACGACATCTCTTTATCAACCAGTCTATATTATTAGCAGCAGACACAGTACAGTACGGTAGTTCACGGCTGTGGCTACCTCTGTGTCTGCACTCGGCAGGCAGTCCGTCCATAATTGTATACCACCTAACCGTGGTTTTTTTTTCTTTCTTCTTTATACATACATAGTTACATAGACATCTCTTTATCAACCAGTCTATATTAGCAGCAGACACAGTACAGTACGGTAGTTCACGGCTGTGGCTACCTCTGTGTCTGCACTCGGCAGGCAGTCCATAATTGTATACTAGTATCCATCTCCATTGTTTACCTGAGGTGCCTTTTAGTTGTGCCTATTAAAATATGGAGAACAAAAATGTTGAGGTTCCAAAATTAGGGAAAGATCAAGATCCACTTCCACCTCGTGCTGAAGCTGCTGCCACTAGTCATGGCCGAGACGATGAAATGCCAGCAACGTCGTCTGCCAAGGCCGATGCCCAATGTCATAGTACAGAGCATGTCAAATCCAAAACACCAAATATCAGAAAAAAAAGGACTCCAAAACCTAAAATAAAATTGTCGGAGGAGAAGCGTAAACTTGCCAATATGCCATTTACGACACGGAGTGGCAAGGAACGGCTGAGGCCCTGGCCTATGTTCATGGCTAGTGGTTCAGCTTCACATGAGGATGGAAGCACTCAGCCTCTCGCTAGAAAAATGAAAAGACTCAAGCTGGCAAAAGCAGTAGCACCGCAAAGAACTGTGCGTTCTTCGAAATCCCAAATCCACAAGGAGAGTCCAATTGTGTCGGTTGCGATGCCTGACCTTCCCAACACTGGACGTGAAGAGCATGCGCCTTCCACCATTTGCACGCCCCCTGCAAGTGCTGGAAGGAGCACCCGCAGTCCAGTTCCTGATAGTCAGATTGAAGATGTCAGTGTTGAAGTACACCAGGATGAGGAGGATATGGGTGTTGCTGGCGCTGGGGAGGAAATTGACCAGGAGGATTCTGATGGTGAGGTGGTTTGTTTAAGTCAGGCACCCGGGGAGACACCTGTTGTCCGTGGGAGGAATATGGCCGTTGACATGCCTGGTGAAAATACCAAAAAAATCAGCTCTTCGGTGTGGAACTATTTCAACAGAAATGCGGACAACAGGTGTCAAGCCGTGTGTTCCCTTTGTCAAGCTGTAATAAGTAGGGGTAAGGACGTTAACCACCTCGGAACATCCTCCCTTATACGTCACCTGCAGCGCATTCATAATAAGTCAGTGACAAGTTCAAAAACTTTGGGTGACAGCGGAAGCAGTCCACTGACCAGTAAATCCCTTCCTCTTGTAACCAAGCTCACGCAAACCACCCCACCAACTCCCTCAGTGTCAATTTCCTCCTTCCCCAGGAATGCCAATAGTCCTGCAGGCAATGTCACTGGCAATTCTGACGAGTCCTCTCCTGCCTGGGATTCCTCCGATGCATCCTTGCGTGTAACGCCTACTGCTGCTGGCGCTGCTGTTGTTGCTGCTGGGAGTCGATGGTCATCCCAGAGGGGAAGTCGTAAGCCCACTTGTACTACTTCCAGTAAGCAATTGACTGTTCAACAGTCCTTTGCGAGGAAGATGAAATATCACAGCAGTCATCCTGCTGCAAAGCGGATAACTGAGGCCTTGACAACTATGTTGGTGTTAGACGTGCGTCCGGTATCCGCCGTTAGTTCACAGGGAACTAGACAATTTATTGAGGCAGTGTGCCCCCGTTACCAAATACCATCTAGGTTTCACTTCTCTAGGCAGGCGATACCGAGAATGTACACGGACGTCAGAAAAAGACTCACCAGTGTCCTAAAAAATGCAGTTGTACCCAATGTCCACTTAACCACGGACATGTGGACAAGTGGAGCAGGGCAGGGTCAGGACTATATGACTGTGACAGCCCACTGGGTAGATGTATGGACTGGCGCCGCAAGAACAGCAGCGGCGGCACCAGTAGCAGCATCTCGCAAACGCCAACTCTTTCCTAGGCAGGCTACGCTTTGTATCACCGCTTTCCAGAATACGCACACAGCTGAAAACCTCTTACGGCAACTGAGGAAGATCATCGCGGAATGGCTTACCCCAATTGGACTCTCCTGTGGATTTGTGGCATCGGACAACGCCAGCAATATTGTGTGTGCATTAAATATGGGCAAATTCCAGCACGTCCCATGTTTTGCACATACCTTGAATTTGGTGGTGCAGAATTTTTTAAAAAACGACAGGGGCGTGCAAGAGATGCTGTCGGTGGCCAGAAGAATTGCGGGACACTTTCGGCGTACAGGCACCACGTACAGAAGACTGGAGCACCACCAAAAACTACTGAACCTGCCCTGCCATCATCTGAAGCAAGAAGTGGTAACGAGGTGGAATTCAACCCTCTATATGCTTCAGAGGTTGGAGGAGCAGCAAAAGGCCATTCAAGCCTATACAATTGAGCACGATATAGTAGGTGGAATGCACCTGTCTCAAGCGCAGTGGAGAATGATTTCAACGTTGTGCAAGGTTCTGATGCCCTTTGAACTTGCCACACGTGAAGTCAGTTCAGACACTGCCAGCCTGAGTCAGGTCATTCCCCTCATCAGGCTTTTGCAGAAGAAGCTGGAGACATTGAAGGAGGAGCTAACACGGAGCGATTCCGCTAGGCATGTGGGACTTGTGGATGGAGCCCTTAATTCGCTTAACAAGGATTCACGGGTGGTCAATCTGTTGAAATCAGAGCACTACATTTTGGCCACCGTGCTCGATCCTAGATTTAAAGCCTACCTTGGATCTCTCTTTCCGGCAGACACAAGTCTGCTGGGGTTGAAAGACCTGCTGGTGACAAAATTGTCAAGTCAAGCGGAACGCGACCTGTCAACATCTCCTCCTTCACATTCTCCCGCAACTGGGGGTGCGAGGAAAAGGCTCAGAATTCCGAGCCCACCCGCTGGCGGTGATGCAGGGCAGTCTGGAGCGACTGCTGATGCTGACATCTGGTCCGGACTGAAGGACCTGACAACGATTATGGACATGTCGTCTACTGTCACTGCATATGATTCTCTCAACATTGATAGAATGGTGGAGGATTATATGAGTGACCGCATCCAAGTAGGCACGTCACACAGTCCGTACTTATACTGGCAGGAAAAAGAGGCAATTTGGAGGCCCTTGCACAAACTGGCTTTATTCTACCTAAGTTGCCCTCCCACAAGTGTGTACTCCGAAAGAGTGTTTAGTGCCGCCGCTCACCTTGTCAGCAATCGGCGTACGAGGTTACATCCAGAAAATGTGGAGAAGATGATGTTCATTAAAATGAATTATAATCAATTCCTCCGCGGAGACATTGACCAGCAGCAATTGCCTCCACAAAGTACACAGGGAGCTGAGATGGTGGATTCCAGTGGGGACGAATTGATAATCTGTGAGGAGGGGGATGTACACGGTGATATATCGGAGGGTGATGATGAGGTGGACATCTTGCCTCTGTAGAGCCAGTTTGTGCAAGGAGAGATTAATTGCTTCTTTTTGGGGGGGGGTCCAAACCAACCCGTCATATCAGTCACAGTCGTGTGGCAGACCCTGTCACTGAAATGATGGGTTGGTTAAAGTGTGCATGTCCTGTTTTGTTTATACAACATAAGGGTGGGTGGGAGGGCCCAAGGACAATTCCATCTTGCACCTCTTTTTTCTTTTCTTTTTCTTTGCATCATGTGCTGATTGGGGAGGGTTTTTTGGAAGGGACATCCTGCGTGACACTGCAGTGCCACTCCTAAATGGGCCCGGTGTTTGTGTCGGCCACTAGGGTCGCTAATCTTACTCACACAGTCAGCTACCTCATTGCGCCTCTTTTTTTCTTTGCGTCATGTGCTGTTTGGGGAGGGTTTTTTGGAAGGGACATCCTGCGTGACACTGCAGTGCCACTCCTAGATGGGCCCGGTGTTTGTGTCGGCCACTAGGGTCGCTAATCTTACTCACACAGCTACCTCATTGCGCCTCTTTTTTTCTTTGCGTCATGTGCTGTTTGGGGAGGGTTTTTTGGAAGGGACATCCTGCGTGACACTGCAGTGCCACTCCTAGATGGGCCCGGTGTTTGTGTCGGCCACTAGGGTCGCTAATCTTACTCACACAGCTACCTCATTGCGCCTCTTTTTTTCTTTGCGTCATGTGCTGTTTGGGGAGGGTTTTTTGGAAGGGCCATCCTGCGTGACACTGCAGTGCCACTCCTAGATGGGCCCGGTGTTTGTGTCGGCCACTAGGGTCGCTAATCTTACTCACACAGCTACCTCATTGCGCCTCTTTTTTTCTTTGCGTCATGTGCTGTTTGGGGAGGGTTTTTTGGAAGGGACATCCTGCGTGACACTGCAGTGCCACTCCTAGATGGGCCCGGTGTTTGTGTCGGCCACTGGGGTCGCTTATCTTACTCACACAGCGACCTCGGTGCAAATTTTAGGACTAAAAATAATATTGTGAGGTGTGAGGTATTCAGAATAGACTGAAAATGAGTGTAAATTATGGTTTTTGAGGTTAATAATACTTTGGGATCAAAATGACCCCCAAATTCTATGATTTAAGCTGTTTTTTAGTGTTTTTTGAAAAAAACACCCGAATCCAAAACACACCCGAATCCGACAAAAAAAATTCGGTGAGGTTTTGCCAAAACGCGTTCGAACCCAAAACACGGCCGCGGAACCGAACCCAAAACCAAAACACAAAACCCGAAAAATTTCAGGCGCTCATCTCTAATTACGATCACCTGAACGAAGAAAAAACCTTGTAATGCCGTGAGTAAAATACCAAACTTCTTAGCAAATTTACTTGGCGCAGTCACAGTGCGAACATTGCGCATGCGCAATTAGCAGAAAATCGCTGCGATGCGAAGAAAATTACCGAGCGAACAACTCGGAATGAGGGCCAATAGCAATTACACCGAAATTGGTGAATTTGAATTGAAAATACACGGTAGTTTAGTAAAGATTGATCTCGGCTGAAATCGGCAGAAATGTGAATTTTAGTAAATATACCCCTGTATGTTGTATATGTAGTGTAATATTTGTTTTATATGCATATCATGGCAAAAATACGCATTTGGAACACACACTATTATAATGTTGCTTTCATCCTGTTCCTTACTAGCTAACTCAGCAGATGATGTAATATTATTAACTAGCTGTGTATTTGCCCCGTGTGCCCACACTGAATTCATATCTCTGCAGGATGACATCATCGGCATAAAGCGTAACACAGCATAGTAAATGCAGACTATGTAACCGCACCTGCTTGTTTGTTTATAAAGTTACATAATGATGTTCATTGCCGTATGATTGACTAACTTCATTCCACAGCGTGTCACAGAAGCTTTGTGGCTGAACTACTGCATCTGATTTATTCCTTGTTCTGTAATCTGATCTCCGAGTATAGAATAGCAGTGTGTGAAGGGTCTGATTAATGGCTTTGTAGTAAAATCTGATAGTCATTGCTGCCACCTTAACATGTGACCATATTTCCCACGCACTGTGTCGGCACATGGTAGACACGTGTGACTGAGAAAAAAAAACTTATTTGATGTGCTTCTGTTACCTACACCAAGTGTTGGCAATATGTAGCACTGCATCTGCTGTGGAAGTTGAACTATATATCGCAGCATGCCCTGCCACAGTTTAAGCATACCCTAGCATCAAATCTATGGCAGTGAATGCTGGAATGCACTGGAAACTAATGACAATATTAGTGGAAACATTGCATACTTCCTAAGCATCCCAATATTCTATTCAGGGAAGTGAAAATGTCACTACGGCACAGAAACACCCACCGTGTGCCCCTGCCACACCCCCTGCCGGTATGCCCCTGCACATACTAACCGATTTTATGACTGCTCTCTCCGGGAGAGAGCAGCGAGGTCGGCTCTGCAGGGGGCGGGGCAGGGTAGTGATAAGCAGAGGGGGCGGAGCAGAGGTGGAACGGAGGTGGGGTGGGGGCATGGCTGGTGTATCGCCATGCCCACCGCTGTGTAATGCCGCTATTACCGGCATTATACTGCAGGGGGCGTAGCTATGATTATGCGATTCAACAAGAATCGCGTCATCTACTATCAGGACCGCCCACTTTACTCGCTAAGTGGGCGGCCAGGCAGGGGGGACCCCAGAAATCATGAGACTTGCCTGCTCTTCAGGGGGGCCAGGAGGGCCACCCGATTTTCGGGAGCCTCCCGGCCATTCCGGGAGAGTAGGCAAGTATGCTTCTGCCACACCCAACCTCCCTATTCTGAAATCCAAAATGTTGGCATTATGCTATCATCACCAATTAAACAAATCATAATAACATTATTATTATTATTATTATGCCAACAAGCCATGTTTAATTCGGGTCTGCAAATGGGGAAGGTCACAGGAGGCATGGCCATGCACCCTTAGAAAGAAATACATTCCCTGGACACACTGGGGGAGGCGGTCAATATCCCGCGGGACGGGATCCCGGCGGTCGAAATACCGACGCCGAAATCCCGACCAGCACAATCCCGACATATTCTCCCTCCGTGGGTGTCCATGACACCCATAGAGGGAGAATATAATAGTGTGCCGAGCGTAGCGAGGCACCGTTCCCGCAAGGGGCCGCGTTCCCCTCTGTCTGTGCAGTGGGGGGGGGGGGGGGGTAGAGATCACAATGTTTACACCCATCTTGATCTACTCTTGCCTGGGGGGGCACAATGGTGCTCCCCTTGTTGAACACGCTGCATCGCTTAGTGATGCCACAAATACTATATTTAAAGAGATGTCTATGTAATGAGGTGTGGCCACACCCACGACATTAAACCACACCCCGTTAATCAGGCACGGTCACACTGTGTACAGCCATGGTTGAAGGTGTGTTGCGGAAAGCGCTTGCATATAAAGACGTTGAACCGCATACATGCCATACATACATGCACAGGCACCCCATATTGTTCAGAACCCCCCCCCCCCCCTGCACACATGCCTGCTGCTGCCACCGATTCCCGTCTCTTGACGCTGAAGGAAGGAGAGCGCTGCGCGCGTCTCTCCTGCCCCTCACTGTTTTCCCGTCTCCGGTAGTCATTTAAAATGTCTCTGGCTGTCAGCCAATCAGAGCTCGCGGACCGACTCTTGATTGGCTGTGAGCATTGATTGGCTTACAAGCCGGCGCTATATTTCAAATGGCTGCCGGAGACAGGGACTCTGTGAAGTGAGGCGCAGGAGAGACGTGCGGTGTGCTCGCCTCCCCTCAGTGTCAGAGACGGGAATCAGCGGCACTGGCAGCAGGAGGGTGAGCACAAATGGGGTCATATATGTATCTGGCATCACTGGGGGCAGGGCCGGCTCAGGGGCTTTTTGCGCCCCGGGCGGCCATAGGGGGTGTGGCTTCATACAAGGGGTGTGGTCAGTTACGCCCCCTGTACAGTAGTAGCGCAGCATAGCGTCTAGTTCCCTTCGTGGAGAGGACCTTTGCTGTGCGGTGCACGATGACGTCAACGCGCACCGCACATCATTACAGAAAAGGTCCTCTCCACGAAGGGAAACTAGATGCGTAGCGTCTAGTTTCCCTTCACAGCGGGCAGCGGCAGCGGGGGGCACAGCAGCAGCGGATCTTGCCGTGGTGCGGCGCCCTCCGGATGGCGCCGGCGCCCTCCGGAAGGCAGCGCGCCGGGCAAAAGTCCTGCTTGCCCGTGGCAAGATCCGCTACTGACTGGGGGCATACTGTAAGTATATCTGGCACCGCTAGGGGCACATTTGTGTATTTGGCACAGCTGGGGGCATTTGTGTATCAGGCACAGCCTGGGAAATTTGTGTATTTGGCACCACTAGGGGCATATGTATCTGGCACCGCTGGGGGCATTTGTGTATCTGGCACCGCTGGAGGCATTTGTGTATCTGGCACCATGGGGAGCATTTGTGTATCTGGCACTGCGGGGGACATTTGTGTATCTGGCACTGCTGGGGGCATTTGTGGATCTGGCACCGCTGGGGGCATATGTGTATCTGGCACTATGGGGGCATATGTTTATTTTGCTTTGAGTGCCAATAGGCAGTGCTAGACACGCCCAGTAGGTGGTGCTAAACACACCCCTCCGACAGTGCACCCCCTAATAAAATGTTCTGTGCACGCCTATGCATACATAGGAAGCCATACTTGGACAGAGAAACTACACCTGCCATAGGACTGGGTAAAGTTTTGATGCGGTATCTAGTGGTGTTTCTGCGTCTATGGATGCTGACAGTGGGCGGCTCACTCCTTGCACATTGGGATGCAGAGATCTTCACCAGAGAAGGGCTGTGCAGGAGCATAAAGACAGAGCCGCGCCTGCATCTGACTCAGAATCAGTCCCATTATGTTATGGGAAATTACCACTAACATGCTCAACCACATACAAGTAGCAATTAATTAATTTGACCCCACCAACACGTGTGATATCATTATTCACTAGGATTGACATTTTCACACAGAGGGCACTGTAAAACATGGTAGCCTTTGTGTGTCAAGGCTTGAATTGTAAAGAGGCTATGGAGATTTATGTATTTATTTATTTATTAACAGTTTCATATATATCGCAGCATATTCTGTTGCGCTTTCCAATTGGAACAACAGTAACAGAACAAAACTGGGTAAAAACAGACAGACATAGGCCAGTATTTACTAAAAATCCGAGTTTGGTCGATTTGTGTTTTTTTTTCTAAGTCCCAATCCGGGAATTTACTAAGCACCAATCTCGGCAGTGTCTGGTCTATTCGTAATGGTTTGAATGACAACGTCCCGAAATACGAATGAATAGACCATCGGTCAAACGCGGCTGTTATTTCATAGAATACGGCCATTCACTATTCATTCGTATTTGGGTGTTAGTTTCTGAGTGCTCAAGTGCGGGTCTGTTTTTTTCGATTCGTTAAAAAAATCCGCAAAAAAATAGACCTGCTTTTTCCAGTCGAGTTTGGATAACCATGCCCGGATCAGTGAGATCTGTGCATGGTTATCTATGGGAAAGGGTCTGTTTAGTTTAAAATCTGAAAAAAAAATTGCGTGGGGTCCCCCCTCCTAATAATAACCAGCCTCGGGCTCTTTGAGCCGATCCTGGTTGAAAAAATATGGGGGGAAAAATGACAGGGGTTCCCCCATATTTAATCAACCAGCACCGGGCTCTGCGCCTGGTCCTGGTTCCAAAAATACGGGGGACAAACAGCGTAGGGGTCCCCCGTATTTCTGAAACCAGCACCGGGCTCCACTAGCTGGGGAGATAATGCCACAGCCGGGGGACACTTTGATATCGGTCCCTGCGGCCGTGCCATTAAAACCCCAAATAGTCACCCCTGGCCGGGGTACCCTGGAGGAGTGGTGACCCCTTTAATCAAGGGGTCCCCCCATCCAGCCACCCAAGGGCCAGGGGTGAAGCCCGAGGCTGTCCCCCCCCATCCAAGGGCGACGGATGGGGGGCTGATAGCCTTGTTGAAAAAATGTGAATATTGTTTTTAGTAGCAGTACTACAAGTCCCAGCAAGCCTCCCCGCAAGCTGGTACTTGGAGAACCACAAGTACCAGCATGCGGTGGAAAACCGGGCCCGCTGGCACCTGTAGTACTACTACTAAAAAAATACCCCAATAAAAACAGGAGACACACACCTTGAAAGTATAAGTTTATTACATACATGCACACCTCCAAACATACATACTTACCTATGTTCACACGAGGGTCGGTCCTCTTCTCCATGTAGAATCCATGGGGTACCTGTGGAAAAAATTATACTCACATAATCCAGTGTAGATCGGTCCTCTTCTGTTCTCTGTATAATCCACGTACTTGTCAAAAAAATAAAAAGCAAACCCGACCACGCACTGAAAGGGGCCCCATGTTTTCACATGGGACCCCTTTCCCCGACAGCCAGGACCCCCTCCCCCCCCTGACTCCTGTCTAAGAGGGTTCCTTCAACCAATCAGGGAGCGCCACGTCGTGGCACCCTCCTGATTGGCTGTGTGCTCCTGTAGTGTCTGTCAGGCAGCACACGGCAGTGATACAATGTAGCGCCTATGCGCTCCATTGTAACCAATGGTGGGAACTTTGTGGTCAGCGGTTGACCGAAAGTAACCTCACCGCTGACCACAAAGTTCCCACCATTGGTTACAATGGAGCGCATAGGCGCTACATTGTATCACTGCCGTGTGCTGCCTGACAGACACTACAGGAGCACACAGCCAATCAGGAGGGTGCCACGACGTGGCGCTCCCTGATTTGCTGAAGGAACCCTCTTAGACAGGAGTCGGGGGGGGGGGGTCCTGGCAGTCGGGGAAAGGGGTCCCATGTGAAAACATGGGGCCCCTTTCAGTGCGTGGTCGGGTTTGCGTTTTATTTTTTTGACAAGTACGTGGATTATACAGAGAACAGAAGAGGACCGATCTACACTGGATTATGTGAGTATAATTTTTTCCACAGGTACCCCATGGATTCTACATGGAGAAGAGGACCGACCCTCGTGTGAACATAGGTAAGGATGTATGTTTGGAGGTGTGCATGTATGTAATAAACGTATACTTTCAAGGTGTGTGTCTCCTGTTTTTATTGGGGTATTTTTTTAGTAGTAGTACTACAGGTGCCAGCGGGCCCGGTTTTCCACCGCATGCTGGTACTTGTGGTTCTCCAAGTACCAGCTTGCGGGGGAGGCTTGCTGGGACTTGTAGTACTGCTACTAAAAACAATATTCACATTTTTCAACAAGGCTATCAGCCCCCCATCCGCCGCCCTTGGATGGGGGGGACAGCCTCGGGCTTCACCCCTGGCCCTTGGGTGGCTGGAGGGGGGGACCCCTTGATTGAAGGGGTCCCCACTCCTCCAGGGTACCCCGGCCAGGGGTGACTAGTTGGGGTTTTAATGGCACGGCCGCAGGGACCGATATCAAAGTGTCCCCCGGCTGTGGCATTATCTCCCCAGCTAGTGGAGCCCGGTGCTGGTTTCAGAAATACGGGGGACCCCTACGCTGTTTGTCCCCCGTATTTTTGGAACCAGGACCAGGCGCAGAGCCCAGTGCTGGTTGATTAAATATGGGGGAACCCCTGTCATTTTTCCCCTCATATTTTTTCAACCAGTATCGGCTCAAAGAGCCCGAGGCTGGTTATGATTAGGAGGGGGGACCCCATGCAATTTTTTCCAGGATTTTAAAGACTTTAATGAACTTTTTAAGGTACACAATGAAGCCCTGCACGGATCTCACAGATCAGGCCGGGTTTCCTTGTGTTTTTTCAGGCAGTGTTTTACTCATCACTCCCGAAAAACACTGCCTGATATTACGAATCACATCGACATCGGAAAAAACGATTGTGCAAAACTCGGCAGCTTAGTGAATGACCGTATCAGGATTCAAAAAGTTGCAGTAAAATGCACCCGATACCATTCGAGTTCAAACACCCTTCAAAACGGACAAAACACGAATATTAGTAAATAAACCCCATAGAGGTAGGAAGGCCCTGCTCGCAAGCTTACAATCTATAGTTATTTATTACAATGCTCATGTTTGTTGAAATAAACCCCCCCCCCACCACCACCACCTCCTATAACAGTCATCCTCATTAATAAGTGCTAGAATGAAATTCATACAGAAACAGGTGGTGTAATGGTTAGCATTACTGCATCACAGCACTGAGTTCATGGGGTCGATTCCCACCATGGCCCTAACTGTGTGGAGTTTGAATATTCTCCACGTACTTGCGTGGGTTTCCTCCGGGTACTCCGGTTTCCTCCCACAATCCAAAAATATACTGGTAGGTTAACTGGATCCCAACAAAATTAGTCCTAGCATGAATTTGTGTACATGTGGTAGGCAGAGTCGTTTCGTGCGGCGTGCGAGGGGTGCCCACCGTGGCTCTTTTGGTGGCTCTTAGTGCTCCCCCTCCTCCCTGTCATTACTACTCTGCTCGGGGGGCGGAGTTTTGCGTAATGACGCATTTGCGTCGTGACATCACAACACAAACGTGTCATTACACGAAACTCCGTCCCTGAGCGGAGTAATAATGAATGGGAGGGGGAGCACCACGAGGACTCAGGACAGCCCTGGCAACTGGCATTATATAGCCCTGGCAACGGTCCTGACACCCATCCCAGAGCAGAGGCGGAACTACCGCCAGTGCAACCAGTGCGTTGCACTGGGGCCCGCCTCTGTCCAGGGGCCCAAAGCATGTAATGAGTCAAACTGACTCATTACATGCCGCTGTGCGCTGCGGGCAACCGCTGCCCGCAGCGCACAGCCACCCGGAGAGAGGAGAGGAGCAGCGGTACGGGGGAAGGAGGAGGAGGGAGGTGAAGGAGGGAGCCGCAGCAGCGCTTTACTACTGGTGGAGGCGCTGCTGCTGCTGCCCCTCTGCTTCACTATAGGCTGTCTTCCGAGAACAGCCTATAGTGAAGCAGAGGGGCAGCAGCAGCAGCGCCTCCACCAATAACACAGCGCTGCTGCGGCTCCCTCCTCCACCTCCCTCCTCCTCCTTCTCTTCAGCCCGGGAATCGTCTGACGCTGCACCGAGGAGCCTGAGCCAGCGGAGAGGGTAAGTATAATTCTTCTTTCTTTCTGTCTCTTTCTTTCTTTCTTTCTTTCTTTCTTTCTTTCTTTCTTTCTTTCTTGGGACTGCCTGCCGCAATGTGTAAAAATGGGGGACTGCCTGCCGCAATGTGTAAAAAGGGGGAATCTACCTGCCGCAATGTGTAAAAACGGGGGACTGCCTGCCGCAATGTGTAAAAAGGGGGAATCTGCCTGCCGCAATGTGTAAAAAGGGGGAATCTGCCTGCCGCTATGTGTAAAAATGGGGAATCTGTCTGCCGCTATGTGTAAAAAGGGGGAATCTGCCTGCCGTAATGTGTAAAAAGGGGGGACTGCCTGCCGCTATGTGTAAATATGGGGAATCTACCTGCCGCTATGTGTAAAAAGGGGGAATCTGCCTGCCGTAATGTGTAAAAAGGGGGACGCTGTCTGCCGTAACGTGTAACAAGGGCACGCTGTCTGCCGTAATGTGTAAAAAGGGGACGCTGTCTGCCGTTATGTGTAAAAAGTGCACGCTGTCTGCCGTAATGTGTAAAAAGGGGACGCTGTCTGCCGTTATGTGTAAAAAGTGTACGCTGTCTGCCGCTATGTTTAACAAGGGCACGCTGTCTGCCGTTATGTGTAAAAAATGTACGCTGTCTGCCGCTGTGTGTAACAAGGGCACGCTGTCTGCCGTTATGTGTAAAAAGGTAAGCTGTCTGCCGTTATGTGTAAAAAGGGCACGCTGTCTGCCGTAATGTGTAAAAAGGGGGACGCTGTCTGCCGTAATGTGTAAAAAGGGGGATGCTGTCTACCGTAATGTGTAAAAAGGGGACGCTGTCTGCCGTAATGTGTAAAAAGAGGAATCTGTCCGCTGTTAGGTGTAAAAGGGTCTCTACCTGGTGTTGGTGTAGTGGTGCTACTGTGCGGCGTAATTTGAAGAATGGAGACTACTGTGCACCGTTTTATGAATTGGTATTATTTTGTGGCCACACCCCTTCCCCACGAAGCCACGCCACTATGTATTTTTGCGCGCGCTTACGGCGCGCACTGCCCCTGTTTTGCATGCAGGGGTGGGGCTCCGATGCCGTTTCTTGCACACAGTGCTAAAATGTCTAGTTACGGCACTGTTGTTAGGTATCCATTTCTCTGGCCCTGAGCAGGTACCCCTCATCAGATCCTCTCCAGGGGTGAGGGGGTGGACTTGGATGGGATGTGGGGGGGGGCAAAGCATTTTGTCGCACCTGGGCCCACCGCTCGCTAGTTCCGCCCAGAGCATGAAACTCCTGGCAACCAGCATGACACCCAGCGCGTGAAACCCTTGTCAGGTAATTTAAAAGTAAATAGAAGCTTTACTGTAGGGCATAATGTATCATGGGCATTGCGTTGTGTGGCATAATATGGTGTAGGGGGCATTACTGTGTGGGGCTTAATATGGTGGAATTTATTTATTTTTAACCTGTGGTGGCCATGATCTGTTGGTGCAGAGTCAAAAACTGGGGTGCAAGGTAGTCTTTTCAGGCGAGACCATGCCCATTTTAGCGAGACCGCGCCCATTTTAGCACAGCCGCATCCTCTTGAGTTTTTTTATGTATATGAGGGGGGGGGCGCATTTTTTTAATGTCAACGGGGGTGGGACGCATTTTTAAATCTTGTACTGGGAACCAAATTGGCTAGAAACAGCCCTGGTGGTAGGGAATATATGTATGCCCAGATTTATCAAGCCTTTGAGAGTGATAAATTGCACGGTGATAAAGCACCAGCCAATCATCTCGTAGCTGTCATTTTTCAAACACAGCCTGTAGCATGGGAGTTAGGAGCTGATTGGCTGATACTTTCACCGTGCAATTTATCACTCTCCAAGGCTTGATAAATTTAGGCCATAGATTGTAAGCTCCTCTGGAGCAGGGACTGATATGAATGGCTAAATATTCTCTGTAAAAGCGCTGTCGAATATGTGTGCGCTATATACTGTAAATAACTGGTAATAAATAATAATAAATAAATGTGAATCATAAAATCTGTGGAACTACTATAAAGACAACCCTTGTAAAAAGGAGATGTTTCTTTGTAATATAAATGACTGTGGCTAGCTAGCCTATAAGGTTTATTTCTTTTGTTTGTTATGAATGATTTGTAATTCTGCACAGTGTCCACAGTATAATGGGGGTCATTCCAAGTTAATTGCTAGCTGCCGTTGTTCGCAGCACAGCGATCAGGCAAAAAACGGCATTTCTGCGCATGCGTATGCACCGCAATGCGCACGCGTGTCTTATGGGTGCAAAGCCCGTTGTTGTTTTGCACAGGTTCTAGCAAAGTTTTCAGTTGCACTGACGGCCACAAGAAGGTTGACAGGAAGGGGGCGTTTCTGGGTGTCAACTGACCGTTTTCTGGGAGTGTTTGCAAAAACGCAGGCGTGTCTGAAAAAACGCAGTCGTGGCTAGGCGTTCGCTGGGCGGGTGTATGACGTCAAATTCGGACACGAATAGGCTGAAGTGATCGCAAGCGCTGAGTAGGTTCAGAGCTACTCTGAAACTGCACAAACTGTTTTTGCAGAGCTCGGCTGCACAAGCATTCGTACTTCTGCTAAGCTAAAATACACTCCCCAGTGGGCGGCAGCATAGCGTTTGCACGGCTGCTAAAACTAGCTAGCAAGCGATCAACTTGTAATGACCCCCAATGTGACTACAATGGCAACAACTGTCATTTGACAAATGATGTAGTGAGCAGAGATACTTTTGGATTCCCCTCTGAGCTCTGTCTTCAAGTATAAGATCTTTCTCATCAATTTGCTTTCATATGATATGCCGAGAACAGGGTGAACGACGAAACCATGTGCACTGCAGGGGGGGCAGATATAACATGTGCAGAGAGAGTTAGATTTCGGTTGGGTGTGTTCAACTTCAAACTGAAATCTAAATTGCAGTGTAAATATACAGCAGCCAGTATTTACCCTGCACAGAAACAATATAACTTACCCAAATCTAACTCTCTCTGCACATGTTATATCTGCCCCATCTGCAGTGCCCATGGTTTTGCCCATTAGAGAAAAAAATTGCTGCTGCGATCAGGTGTGAATTGGGCCCAATGTTAATTAAATACTGTATGAAGCAAAGCTGGTCTCTAACAAAAGGAATGAATATTTATTAAGTATGAAGAACTGTTACAATGGGGTAAATTTACTAAGGTGGGAATTTTTTTAGAACTGGTGATGTTGCCCATAGCAACCAATCAGATTCTATCTATTATCTTCTAGAAACAGCTAGATAAATGTTAAGTAGAATCTGATTAGTTGCTATGAGCAACATTACCAGTTCTAAAAAACTCCCACCTTAGTAAATTTACAGCAATATATCATTGTTCAGTGAGAAGGACACTGACGCATTGGTGTTTCTATAATGGGTGCATGTGTGCGGTGCAAACGGGTCCCTGGGTCCAGAAAGGGACCACAACACACTGCACCCATATTTTAATACTTACCTCTCCGGAGTCCAGCGTCAAGTGCTGCAGACAACGCAAAAATCACACCCAAAATGGCCGCTGTGCATGCGCAGTAGTGAAATTGGTCTCTGGAACATGGTGGGTGCCATATTTCTGGAGACCTGCACATGCGCAGTAGACTCTTGCACAATGCGGGAGACTACTGTGCCGTGCAAAGGAGTGTGCCCACCCGGAGTCTGCGGTTAAACATTGGACTTGACCTGTGAAGCAGTGAACACAAATTTAGTAGTAGGCTGGTATTAATAAACAAGGAGGATAAATCCAACTACAGTTTTGGATTCTTATGAAATCACATTATTTAAGGATTGTTTTATCTTTGCACTATAGTACCAGAGGCAGAACTCTGGGAGGCAACGGAGTCAACTGCCGCCGGGCTCCTGCTTTGAAGGGGGCACTTCTCCTGTGGTTCTGTGTGTTCAGCGACATTAATCAATTAAGTTAATTGACAGCAGCCGGTATCTCTTCCGTAGCCGACGTCCCCAGTAGTCACTAGACCTTACAAATCACACCCTCTTTATTATAGATAGACAGGAAGCAGACACCTTACTGATGAAGCTATTTGCTCCTATAAAGGAAACATGAGAATTCTAACTATATGAAGTTATTGCTCAGACAATTACACGTAACAGTTAGAATTCTCATACTTCCTATGCAAGAGCAGATATCTCCATCAGTAAGATGCATGCTACCAGTGTAATAGGTTGTGGGTTCTAATCCTGGATATGACACTTGCAAATGAATTGTCAGAGAAATAATCAGCATTGGGAGGGACTGAGCAGATCTATGTAGTGTGTGGCTCGACCCCTACATAGATCTGCCTAGTTGCAGCGGTTTTGTAGTAGCTTCATATAGTCAGAATCTGCAGGCTTGCTATGCAGGAGCAAATATATACAGTATATATATATAAATATAATGGGGGGGGGGGTCATCAATATTTTTCTTGCCTCCGGACAACTGGGACAAACTTACGCCACTGCATAGTACTAATCACTTTTGGGCTCTCATTCAACTTGGATTGCAAAAATCTGACAAACGGGTGATTTTCTGACATTTATTTAGTTATTATTAACAGTTTCTTATATAGCGCAGCATATTCCGTTGCGCTTACAATTGGAACAACAGACTAAACTGGGTAAAAACAGACAGACATAGAGGTAGGAAGGCCCTGCTCACAAGCTTACACTCTATAGGGAAATAGACATTGATACAAAAGGATAGATGGGTTGGTTTTGTGTGACCGGCAATTGGGACATCGCTGGTCACCATACCATCGGCGGGATCCTGGTTTTTAGATGGCAGGTGGGGGGGGGGCAGCGCAGCGAAGCTTGTCACAGGGTGGGTGGGTTGGGTATCATGGACAGCAACGAGTTGGAATAGTCCCTGTTGGTCGGCATGCCGACCATCAGGATCCCAGCGTCGTTATAGATAACCGCATCCCAGATAGATGCTACCTATTGCACAATGGTCCACCAGATTGCAAAGGTTCTTAATGGGCTGTATGATATGGTCACCTACCGATGTTAGCCAAGGGTCAGAAGGGTGTGAAAGTGAAGAAAGACAAAATATGTGAGATTATGTGTGGTCTGTAAGGAGGGGATGTAATTAGATAGGGAGGCATTGAAGGTTATGTGGGTGCGTCCGTAATTTGATAAGCTTGTCTGAAGAGAGTTTTCAGGGAAGGGGCTCCTTTGCGCTCGCCACGCTGTCGGTATGCCGGCGGTCGGGCTCCCGGCGCCGGTAAGCTGGTCGCCGGGAGCCTGGCCGCCGGCATGCCATACTACACCCGAGATAATGAGAGCGTGAATTAGAGTTTTTGCTGGGTCTTGTGTAAGATATGGCCATTTCTTAGATGTATGTAACATGATCTTGAGACAGATTGAATTTGGGGAACAAAGGAACATTTGCGCATGCGCGGACCTACACAGTGCGATCGCAGCCCTGAAGGATGCAATCCTGATGTGATTGATAGCGGCGGCCGCGGGGAAGGGGGAGCGTCGATGCAACATTTTGGGGGGAGTGGTCCGGACAACGGAGGCATGTCCAGACCATTTTCGGGGCAGCTGCGTGAAAGCTGCTCCGAAGAAAAAGATGGCGGCGGTGGTGCGCCTGCATACGTAGCCATGCTGCGTATGCAGGGGGTCATCCCTCATTTTTCTTTCTGCAATGCGATCGCAATTGAATTGCAATCGCTTCACTGGGTGGGACTTTGCATGCTGGACAGCCTTTCCCTGTGTAGAATCTGCAACTGAACCAGAATAGGGTCCTTGGACCCTTATACATTTTTGAGAATAGGTGAGTGAAATCTAAATACTTCTATATCTGTCATATACTGTTCTAGCTGCTTGCTATTATTTTACCCTGAATCCATATCTTCCCATATAACAGTGTTACTAAGTTTGTTTTGGACACAATACAAAAAAAAGCAGTTGTTGTGACACAGATTAGTAAAACGCACACCTCCTGTGATGATATCATAGGTAGGGGAAGTTTGGCCAAACAAATGAATAAGGTTTAAGAAGTAGTGATGTGCACCGGAAATTTTTCGGGTTTTGTGTTTTGGTTTTGGGTTCGGTTCCGCGGCCGTGTTTTGGGTTCAAACGCGTTTTGGCAAAACCTCACCGAATTTTTTTTGTCGGATTCGGGTGTTTTTTTCAAAAAACCCTAAAAAAACAGCTTAAATTATAGAATTTGGGGGTCATTTTGATCCCATAGTATTATTAACCTCAATAACCATAATTTCCACTCATTTTCAGTCTATTCTGAATACCTCACACCTCACAATATTATTTTTAGTCCTAAAATTTGCACCGAGGTAGCTGTGTGACTAAGCTAAGCGACCCAAGTGGCCGACACAAACACCTGGCCCATCTAGGAGTGGCACTGCAGTGTCAGACAGGATGGCCCTTCAAAAAAATACTCCCCAAACAGCACATGACGCAAAGAAAAAAAGAGGCACAATGAGGTAGCTGTGTGACTAAGATAAGCGACCCAAGTGGCCGACACAAACACCTGGCCCATCTAGGAGTGGCACTGCAGTGTCACGCAGGATGGCCCTTCAAAAAAATACTCCCCAAACAGCACATGACGCAAAGAAAAATAGAGGCGCAATGAGGTAACTGTGTGACTAAGATAAGCGACCCAAGTGGCCGACACAAACACCTGGCCCATCTAGGAGTGGCACTGCAGTGTCACGCAGGATGGCCCTTCAAAAAAATACTCCCCAAACAGCACATGACGCAAAGAAAAAAAGAGGCGCACCAAGGTCGCTGTGTGACTAAGATAAGCGACCCAAGTGGCCGACACAAACACCTGGCCCATCTAGGAGTGGCACTGCAGTGTCACGCAGGATGGCCCTTCAAAAAAATACTCCCCAAACAGCACATGACGCAAAGAAAAATGAAAGAAAAAAGAGGTGCAAGATGGAATTGTCCTTGGGCCCTCCCACCCACCCTTATGTTGTAAAAACAGGACATGCACACTTTAACGAACCCATCATTTCAGCGACAGGGTCTGTCACACGACTGTGACTGAAATGACTGGTTGGTTTGGGCCCCCACCAAAAAAGAAGCAATCAATCTCCTCACAGATTAATAATTCGTCCCCACTGGAATCCACCATCTCAGGTCCCCGTGTACTTTCTGGAGGCAATTGCTGCTGGTGAATGTCTCCACGGAGGAATTGATTATAATTCATTTTAATGAACATCATCTTCTCCACATTTTCTGGAAGTAACCTCGTACGCCGATTGCTGACAAGGTGAGCGGCGGCACTAAACACTCTTTCGGAGTACACACTTAAGGGAGGGCAACTTAGGTAGAATAAAGCCAGTTTCTGCAAGGGCCTCCAAATTGCCTCTTTTTCCTGCCAGTATACGTACGGACTGTCTGACGTGCCTACTTGGATGCGGTCACTCATATAATCCTCCACCATTCTTTCAATGGTGACAGAATCATATGCAGTGACAGTAGACGACATGTCAGTAATCGTTGCCAGGTCCTTCAGTCCGGACCAGATGTCAGCACTCGCTCCAGACTGCCCTGCATCACCGCCAGCGGGTGGGCTCGGAATTCGTAGCCTTTTCCTCGCACCCCCAGTTGCGGGAGAATGTGAAGGAGGAGCTGTTGACGGGTCGCGTTCCGCTTGACTTGACAATTTTCTCACCAGCAGGTCTTTGAACCTCTGCAGACTTGTGTCTGCAGGAAAGAGAGATACAACGTAGGTTTTAAATCTAGGATCGAGCACGGTGGCCAAAATGTAGTGCTCTGATTTCAACAGATTGACCACCCGTGAATCCTGGTTAAGCGAATGAAGGGCTCCATCCACAAGTCCCACATGCCTAGCGGAATCGCTCTGTTTTAGCTCCTCCTTCAATGCCTCCAGCTTCTTCTGGAAAAGCCTGATGAGGGGAATGACCTGACTCAGGCTGGCAGTGTCTGAACTGACTTCACGTGTGGCAAGTTCAAAAGGTTGCAGAACCTTGCACAACGTTGAAATCATTCTCCACTGCGCTTGAGACAGGTGCATTCCACCTCCTTTGCCTATATCGTGGGCAGATGTATAGGCTTGAATGGCCTTTTGCTGCTCCTCCATCCTCTGAAGCATATAGAGGGTTGAATTCCACCTCGTTACCACCTCTTGCTTCAGATGATGGCAGGGCAGGTTCAGGTGTTTTTGGTGGTGCTCCAGTCTTCTGTACGCGGTGCCTGTACGCCGAAAGTGGCCCGCAATTCTTCTGGCCACCGACAGCATCTCTTGCACGCCCCTGTCGTTTTTTAAATAATTCTGCACCACCAAATTCAAGGTATGTGCAAAACATGGGACGTGCTGGAATTTGCCCAGATGTAATGCACGCACAATATTGCTGGCGTTGTCCGATGCCACAAATCCCCAGGAGAGTCCAATTGGGGTAAGCCATTCTGCGATGATCTTCCTCAGTTGCCGTAAGAGGTTTTTAGCTGTGTGCGTATTCTGGAAAGCGGTGATACAAAGCGTAGCCTGCCTAGGAACGAGTTGGCGTTTGCGAGATGCTGCTACTGGTGCCGCCGCTGCTGTTCTTGCAGCGGGAGGCAATACATCTACCCAGTGGGCTGTCACAGTCATGTAGTCCTGAGTCTGCCCTGCTCCACTTGTCCACATGTCCGTGGTTAAGTGGACATTGGGTACAACTGCATTTTTTAGGACACTGGTGACTCTTTTTCTGAGGTCTGTGTACATTCTCAGTATCGCCTGCCTAGAGAAATGGAACCTAGATGGTATTTGGTACCGGGGACACAGTACCTCAATCAAGTCTATAGTTGCCTCTGAAGTAACGATGGATACCGGAACCACGTTTCTCACCGCCCAGGCTGCCAAGGCCTCAGTTATCCGCTTTGCAGCAGGATGACTGCTGTGATATTTCATCTTCCTCGCAAAGGACTGTTGGACAGTCAATTGCTTACTGGAAGTAGTACAAGTGGTCTTCCGACTTCCCCTCTGGGATGACGATCGACTCCCAGCAGCAACAACAGCAGCGCCAGCAGCAGTAGGCGTTACACTCAAGGATGCATCGGAGGAATCCCAGGCAGGAGAGGACTCGTCAGACTTGCATTTGACATGGCCTGCAGGACTATTGGCTTTCCTGTCTAAGGAGGAAATTGACACTGAGGGAGTTGGTGGTGTGGTTTGCAGGAGCTTGGTTACAGATTTAGTGGTCAGTGGACTGCTTCCGCTGTCACCCAAAGCTTTTGAACTTGTCACTGACTTATGATGAATGCGGTCCAGGTGACGTATAAGGGAGGATGTTCCGAGGTGGTTAACGTCCTTACCCCTACTTATTACAGCTTGACAAAGGCAACACACGGCTTGACACCTGTTGTCCGCATTTGTTATGAAATAATTCCACACCGAAGAGCTGATTTTTTTTGTATTTTGACCAGGCATGTCAATGGCCATATTCCTCCCACGGACAACAGGTGTCTCCCCGGGTGCCTGACTTAAACAAACCACCTCACCATCAGAATCCTCCTTGTCAATTTCCTCCCCAGCGCCAGCGACACCCATATCCTCATCCTGGTGTACTTCAACACTGACATCTTCAATTTGACTATCAGGAACTGGACTGCGGGTGCTCCTTCCAGCACTTGCAGGGGGCGTGCAAATGGTGGAAGGCGCAAGCTCTTCCCGTCCAGTGTTGGGAAGGTCAGGCATCGCAACCGACACAATTGGACTCTCCTTGGGGATTTGTGATTTCGAAGAACGCACAGTTCTTTGCTGTGCTTTTGCCAGCTTAAGTCTTTTCATTTTTCTAGCGAGAGGCTGAGTGCTTCCATCCTCATGTGAAGCTGAACCACTAGCCATGAACATAGGCCAGGGCCTCAGCCGTTCCTTGCCACTCCGTGTCGTAAATGGCATATTGGCAAGTTTACGCTTCTCCTCAGACGCTTTTAATTTTGATTTTTGGGTAATTTTACTGATCTTTTGTGTTTTGGATTTTACATGCTCTGTACTATGACATTGGGCATCGGCCTTGGCAGACGACGTTGATGGCATTTCATCGTCTCGGCCATGACTAGTGGCAGCAGCTTAGGCACGAGGTGGAAGTGGATCTTGATCTTTCCCTATTTTTTTAACCTCCACATTTTTGTTCTCCATATTTTGCGCACAACTAAAAGCCACCACAGGTATACAATGTAGATGGATGGATAGTATAGTATTATTACTTATGGACGACGAGTGACGACACAGAGGTAGGTACAGCCGTGGCCTACCGTACTGCTATATATATAATATATACAGAATAATAATAACGGACCTGGTGGACACTGTCAGCAGACTGCTAAACTAGTATGAAGAAAAAAAAGCCACCACAGGTATACAATGTAGATGGATGGATAGTATAGTATTATTATTTATGGACGACGAGTGACGACACAGAGGTAGGTACAGCCGTGGCCTACCGTACTGCTATATATATAATATATACAGAATAATAATAACGGACCTGGTGGACACTGTCAGCAGACTGCTAAACTAGTATGAAGAAAAAAAAGCCACCACAGGTATACAATGTAGATGGATGGATAGTATACTATTATTACTTATGGACGACGAGTGACGACACAGAGGTAGGTACAGCCGTGGCCTACCGTACTGCTATATATATAATATATACAGAATAATAATAACGGACCTGGTGGACACTGTCAGCAGACTGCTAAACTAGTATGAAGAAAAAAAAGCCACCACAGGTATACAATGTAGATGGATGGAAGGTATACTATTATTACTTATGGACGACGAGTGACGACACAGAGGTAGGTACAGCCGTGGCCTACGGTACTGCTATATATATAATATATACAGAATAATAATAACGGACCTGGTGGACACTGTCAGCAGACTGCTAAACTAGTATGAAGAAAAAAAAGCCACCACAGGTATACAATGTAGATGGATGGATAGTATACTATTATTACTTATGGATGACGAGTGACGACACAGAGGTAGGTACAGCCGTGGCCTACCGTACTGCTATATATATAATATATACAGAATAATAATAACGGACCTGGTGGACACTGTCAGCAGACTGCTAAACTAGTATGAAGAAAAAAAAGCCACCACAGGTATACAATGTAGATGGATGGATAGTATAGTATTATTACTTATGGACGACGAGTGACGACACAGAGGTAGGTACAGCCATGGCCTACCGTACTGCTATATATATAATATATACAGAATAATAATAACGGACCTGGTGGACACTGTCAGCAGACTGCTAAACTAGTATGAAGAAAAAAAAGCCACCACAGGTATACAATGTAGATGGATGGATAGTATACTATTATTACTTATGGACGACGAGTGACGACACAGAGGTAGGTACAGCCGTGGCCTACCGTACTGCTATATATATAATCTATACAGAATAATAATAACGGACCTGGTGGACACTGTCAGCAGACTGCTAAACTAGTATGAAGAAAAAAAAGCCACCACAGGTATACAATGTAGATGGATGGATAGTATACTATTATTACTTATGGACGACGAGTGACGACACAGAGGTAGGTACAGCCGTGGCCTACCATACTGGTATATATATAATATATACAGAATAATAATAACGGACCTGGTGGACACTGTCAGCAGACTGCTAAACTAGTCTGAAGAAAAAAAAGCCACCACAGGTATACAATGTAGATGGATGGATAGTATACTATTATTACTTATGGACGACGAGTGACGACACAGAGGTAGGTACAGCCATGGCCTACCGTACTGCTATATATATAATATATACAGAATAATAATAACGGACCTGGTGGACACTGTCAGCAGACTGCTAAACTAGTATGAAGAAAAAAAAGCCACCACAGGTATACAATGTAGATGGATGGATAGTATACTATTATTACTTATGGACGACGAGTGATGACACAGAGGTAGGTACAGCCGTGGCCTACCGTACTACTATATATATAATATACTGTATAATAAATGGACCTGGTGGACACTGTCAGCAGACTGCTAAACTACTAGTATAAAGAAAAAAAGCCACCACAGGAGTGTTTTTCAGGCAGACAAACGTATACTGAACTGGTGGTCACTGTCAGCAAAACTGTGCACTGTACTCCTGCCATAACTGCTCCCCAGTCCCCACAATTAGGCAGTGTGAGCAGTGCACTCAGCACAGATATATCATGCAGCACACTGAGCACAGATATGGTATGGAGCGTTTTTTTCAGGCAAAGAACGGATTAAACTGGTGGTCACACTCACTACTATCAGCAAAACCCTGCACTGTACTCTTAACAGCTGCTCCCCGTCCCCAATCCTCCCCACAATTATAACATTGTCACTCTTAGTCTTTTCTATTATGACTATAACGGAGAGGACGCCAGCCACGTCCTCTCCCTATCAATCTCAATGCACGTGTGAAAATGGCGGTGACGCGCTGCTGCTTATATAGAATCCGAATCTCGTGAGAATCCGACAGCGGAATGATGACGTTCGGGCGCGCTCGGTTTACCCGAGCCACACGGGAGAATCCGAGCACGGCTCGGACCCGTGTAAAAAGGCTGAAGTTCGGGGGGGTTCGGTTTCCGAGAAACCGAACCCGCTCATCACTATTAAGAAGTACTGAAATTATTTCCAAATTTTTCAGTTCTTATGGTTCAATCTTCTAGCATTCCCTAAGTGACAGACTACACAACAGTGTGCATCAGCACTATGAACTTTTCTGTTATATTTGTAAGAAAACGACTTTGTTTTTATATTCATGTATGTCTTTTTTATTCCATAAGCATTATTGCTTTTTGTCTTATTTAACTGAGCATTTAAATTAAGTTTCTCGGAAACCGAACCCCCCCGAACTTCACCCTTTTTACACGGGTCCGAGCCATACTCGGATTCTCCCGTATGGCTCGGTTAACCAGAGCGCACCCGAACGTCATCATCCCGCTGTCGGATTCTCGCGAGATTCGGATTCTATATAAGCAGCCGCGCGTCGCCGCCATTTTCACTCGTGCATTGGAAATGTTAGGGAGAGGACGTGGCTGGCGTCCTCTCCGTTTATTCATTGTTGAGTTGATGCAAATATTTGTGCTTGCTTATATCATTGTGGGCACTGGGGAGCAGCTTTATATTAATATAGGAGGCGTACAGTGCAGAGTTTTGCTGATCAGTGACCACCAGTTTTATCCGTTCTCTGCCTGAAAAAAAAACACTCCATATCTGTGCTCAGTGTGCTGCATATATCTGTGCTCACACTGCTTAATTGTGGGGACTGGGGAGCAGCTGTATTATATAGCAGGAGTACAGTGCAGAGTTTTGCTGACAGTGACCACCAGTATACGTTGTCTGCCTGAAAAACACTCCATATCTGTGCTCAGTGTGCTGCTTTATTGTGGGGACTGGGGAGTCGGGACCACCAGTATAATATTATATAGGAGGAGTACAGTGCAGAGTTTTGCTGACACAGTGACCACCAGTATATATAGCAGTACGGTACAGAAGGCCACTGCTGTACCTACCTCTGTGTCGTCATTAAGTATACTATCCATCTACATTCTATACCTGTGGTGCATTTTAGTTTTGCAGTTTGCTGACACAGTGACCACCAGTATATATAGCAGTACGGTATGGAAGGCCACTGCTGTACCTACCTCTGTGTCGTCATTAAATATACTATCCATCTACATTCTATACCTGTGGTGCATTTTAGTTTTGCAGTTTGCTGACACAGTGACCACCAGTATATATAGCAGTATGGTACGGAAGGCCACTGCTGTACCTACCTCTGTGTCGTCATTAAGTATACTATCCATCTACATTCTATACCTGTGGTGCATTTTAGTTTTGCAGTTTGCTGACACAGTGACCACCAGTATATATAGCAGTACGGTACGGAAGGCCACTGCTGTACCTACCTCTGTGTCGTCATTAAGTATACTATCCATCTACATTCTATACCTGTGGTGCATTTTAGTTTTGCAGTTTGCTGACACAGTGACCACCAGTATATATAGCAGTACGGTACGGAAGGCCACTGCTGTACCTACCTCTGTGTCGTCATTAAGTATACTATCCATCTACATTCTATACCTGTGGTGCATTTTAGTTTTGCAGTTTGCTGACACAGTGACCACCAGTATATATAGCAGTACGGTACGGAAGGCCACTGCTGTACCTACCTCTGTGTCATCATTAAGTATACTATCCATCTACATTCTATACCTGTGGTGCATTTTAGTTGTGCGCAGTATATATAGTAGTAGGCCATTGCTATTGATACTGGCATATAATTCCACACATTAAAAAATGGAGAACAAAAATGTGGAGGTTAAAATAGGGAAAGATCAAGATCCACTTCCACCTCGTGCTGAAGCTGCTGCCACTAGTCATGGCCGAGACGATGAAATGCCATCAACGTCGTCTGCCAAGGCCGATGCCCAATGTCATAGTAGAGAGCATGTAAAATCCAAAAAACAAAAGTTCAGTAAAATGACCCAAAACTCAAAATTGAAAGCGTCTGATGAGAAGCGTAAACTTGCCAATATGCCATTTACGACACAGAGTGGCAAGGAACGGCTGAGGCCCTGGCCTATGTTCATGGCTAGTGGTTCAGATTCACATGAGGATGGAAGCACTCATCCTCTCGCTAGAAAACTGAAAAGACTTAAGCTGGCAAAAGCACAGCAAAGAACTATGCGTTCTTCTAAATCACAAATCCACAAGGAGAGTCCAATTGTGTCGGTTGCGATGCCTGACCTTCCCAACACTGGACGGGAAGAGCTTGCGCCTTCCACCATTTGCTCGCCCCCTGCAAGTGCTGGAAGGAGCACCCGCAGTCCAGTTCCTGATTGTCAAATTGAAGATGTCACTGTTGAAGTACACCAGGATGAGGAGGATATGGGTGTTGCTGGCGCTGGGGAGGAAATTGACAAGGAGGATTCTGTTGGCGAGGTGGTTTGTTTAAGTCAGGCACCCGGGGAGACACCTGTTGTCCGTGGGACGAATATGGCCATTGACATGCCTGGTCAAAATACAAAAAAAATCACCTCTTCGGAGTGGAATTATTTCAACACAAATGCGGACAACAGGTGTCAAGCCGTGTGTTGCCTTTGTCAAGCTGTAATAAGTAGGGGTAAGGACGTTAACCACCTAGGAACATCCTCCCTTATACGTCACCTGGACCGCATTCATCAGAAGTCAGTGACAAGTTCAAAAACTTTGGATGACAGCGGAAGCAGTCCACTGACCACTAAATCCCTTCCTCTTGTAACTAAGCTCCTGCAAACCACACCACCAACTCCCTCAGTGTCAATTTCCACCTTACACAGGAAAGCCAATAGTCCTGCAGGCCATGTCACTGGCAAGTCTGACGAGTCCTCTCCTGCCTGGGATTCCTCCGATGCATCCTTGAGTGTAACGCCTACTGCTGCTGGCGCTGCTGGGAGTCGATCGTCATCCCAGAGGGGAAGTCGGAAGACCACTTGTACAACTTCCAGTAAGCAATTGACTGTCCAACAGTCCTTTGCGAGGAAGATGAAATATCACAGCAGTCATCCTGCTGCAAAGCAGATAACTCAGGCCTTGGCAGTGAGAAACGTGGTTCCGGTATCCACCGTTAATTCAGAGGCAACTAGAGACTTGATTGAGGTACTGTGTCCCCGGTACCAAATACCATCTAGGTTCCATTGCTCTAGGCAGGCGATACCGAAAATGTACACAGACGTCAGAAAAAGAGTCACCAGTGTCCTAAAAAATGCAGTTGTACCCAATGTCTACTTAACCACGGACATGTGGACAAGTGGAGCAGGGCAGACTCAGGACTATATGACTGTGACAGCCCACTGGGTAGATGTATTGCCTCCCGCAGCAAGAACAGCAGCGGCGGCACCAGTAGCAGCATCTTGCAAACGCCAACTCGTTCCTAGGCAGGCTACGCTTTGTATCACCGCTTTCCAGAAGAGGCACACAGCTGACAACCTCTTACGGAAACTGAGGAAGATCATCGCAGAATGGCTTACCCCAATTGGACTCTCCTGGGGATTTGTGACATCGGACAGCGCCAGCAATATTGTGCGTGCATTACATCTGGGCAAATTCCAGCACGTCCCATGTTTTGCACATACATTGAATTTGGTGGTGCAGAATTATTTAAAAAACGACAGGGGCGTGCAAGAGATGCTGTCGGTGTCCTGAAGAATTGCGGGCCACTTTCGGCATTCAGCCACTGCGTACAGAAGACTGGAGCACCACCAAACAATCCTGAACCTGCCCTGCCATCATCTGAAGCAAGAGGTGGTAACGAGGTGGAATTCAACCCTCTATATGCTTCAGAGGATGGAGGAGCAGCAAAAGGCCATTCAAGCCTATACATCTGCCCACGATATAGGCAAAGGAGGGGGAATGCACCTGACTCAAGCGCAGTGGAGAATGATTTCAACGTTGTGCAAGGTTCTGCAACCCTTTGAACTTGCCACACGTGAAGTCAGTTCAGACACTGCCAGCCTGAGTCAGGTCATTCCCCTCATCAGGCTTTTGCAGAAGAAGCTGGAGACATTGAAGGAGGAGCTAAAACAGAGCGATTCCGCTAGGCATGTGGGACTTGTGGATGCAGCCCTTAATTCGCTTAACCAGGATTCATGGGTGGTCAATCTGTTGAAATCAGAGCACTACATTTTGGCCACCGTGCTCGATCCTAGATTTAAAACCTACGTTGTATCTCTCTTTCCGGCAGAAACAAGTCTGCAGAGGTTCAAAGACCTGCTGGTGAGAAAATTGTCAAGTCAAGCGGAACGTGACCCGTCAACATCTCCTCCTTCACATTCTCCCGCAACTGGGGGTGCGAGGAAAAGGCTAAGAATTCCGAGCCCACCCGCAGGCGATGATGCAGGGCAGTCTGGAGCGAGTGCTGACATCTGGTCCGGACTGAAGGACCTGCCAACGATTACTGACATGTCGTCTACTGTCACTGCATATGATTCTCTCACCACTGAAAGAATGGTGGAGGATTATATGAGTGACTGCATCCAAGTAGGCACGTCAGACAGTCCGTACGTATACTGGCAGGAAAAAGAGGCAATTTGGAGGCCCTTGCAGAAACTGGCTTTATTCTACCTAAGTTGCCCTCCCTCCAGTGTGTACTCCGAAAGAGTGTTTAGTGCAGCCGCTCACCTTGTCAGCAATCGGCGTACGAGGTTACTTCCAGAAAATGTGGAGAAGATGATGTTCATCAAAATGAATTATAATCAATTCCTCCGTGGAGACATTCATCAGCAATTGCCTCCAGAAAGTACACAGGGATCTGAGATGGTGGATTCCAGTGAGGACGAATTAATAATCTCTGAGGAGGGGGATGTACACAGTGAAAGGGGTGAGGAATCGGAGGATGATGATGAGGTGGACATCTTGCCTCTGTAGAGCCAGTTTGTGCAAGGAGAGATTGATTGCTTCTTTTTTGGTGGGGGCCCAAACCAACCAGTCATTTCAGTCACAGTCGTGTGGCAGACCCTGTCGCTGAAATGATGGGTTCGTTAAAGTGTGCATGTCCTGTTTATACAACATAAGGGTGGGTGGGAGGGCCCAAGGACAATTCCATCTTGCACCTCTTTTTTCTTTCATTTTTCTTTGCATCATGTGCTGTTTGGGGACAATTTTTTTGAAGTGCCATCCTGTCTGACACTGCAGTGCCACTCCAAGATGGGCCAGGTGTTTGTGTCGGCCACTTGTGTCGCTTAGCTTAGTCACACAGCGACCTTGGTGCGCCTCTTTTTTTCTTTGCATTATGTGCTGTTTGGGGACAATTTTTTTGAAGTGCCATCCTTTCTGACACTGCAGTGCCACTCCTAGATGGGCCAGGTGTTTGTGACGGCCACTTGTGTCGCTTATCTTAGTCACACAGCGACCTTGGTGCGCCTCTTTTTTTTTTTTGCATCATGTGCTGTTTGGGGACAATTTTTTTGAAGTGCCATCCTGCCTGACACTGCAGTGCCACTCCTAGATGGGCCAGGTGTTTGTGTCGGCCACTTGTGTCGCTTAGCTTAGCCATCCAGCGACCTCGGTGCAAATTTTAGTACTAAAAATAATATTGTGAGGTGTGAGGTGTTCAGAATAGACTGGAAATGAGTGGAAATTTGGTTATTGAGGTTAATAATACTATGGGATCAAAATGACCCCCAAATTCTATGATTTAAGCTGTTTTTTAGGGTTTTTTGAAAATAACACCCAAATCCAAAACACACCCGAATCCGACAAAAATTTTTCGGTGAGGTTTTGCCAAAACGCGTCCGAATCCAAAACACGGCCGCGGAACCGAATCCAAAACCAAAACACAAAACCCGAAAAATGTCCGGTGTACAACAATGCGAAAACAGAACTTTATTAAATTATTTAATAAAGTTCTGTTTTCGCATTGTTAAAAACTTCATGTGTCAGACATGTTTGCTTCTTTTTTACTCTCTAATAAAGCCACACTTATGCATCAAACTGTTTTGTTTAATATATCTCTGATGAAATTAGGTTGTATTTCAAGTTTGGGATCTGTCACTGAGTAAAGAAAAACTTCCCATGAGTGCCAGCTTTTGTACCAATTGAATGTGAGATACAATTTAGAGGGATTTTAATCATCTTTAGACAGACTAGGTGTTATGTTTTAATTAACCCGTCCTCACCCACAAGTCACGTATGCCCAGATGGGTATGACTATTACACCTCTTCAATGCAACGTGGTTTGTCCACCAGGAAAATGTATACCCTTTTGCTAATTCTGAAAGAGACCCTCAATACATAGTTGCCTACCCATCCCTCATTCTGCAGGAGACTCCCTGAAATAGCAGTAAGCTCCCTCACTCCCTGAAGAGACCAGAAATCTCCCTGATTTCACCTTGACCCCATTATGCAGCTGTTACATTCTTGGCGGGAAAAATAAATCAGAGGTACATACATTCAAATGGGATCATCAGTGCCTGCATTGGTTATAAGGCACAATGATCCCTATGGCTACATGCGTTTTAAATAAGGTTTCTTGTGGCCACTTACAGTATATGGAATCTCTTGTAAACCACAATACATTGTCGACCTAGATACTGTCGATTTGATGAACCACACCCGCTGGAAGCTGTAATGCTCTGTAACATAAATGAAAGTTAATGACATCAGAGCAACATAGTGGATGTGTGTTAGTTGCAAAGGTAACCTTTGAAAATCATACTTAAAGATCCACGTGGACTACGATTGGAACGGTAATCTGTGCCGAGCGAAGCAGTAGCGGAGCGATGGCACCATGCCCGAAGCATGGCGAGCGGTGCACTAATTTGGGATCCCGGTCACTCTACGAAGAAAACGACACAAAAAAATAATCCTCATGTCGACCTTTAGACCTGTCGACCTAGCACATGTCGACCTAGAAACCCTGTCGACCTTCCATCCATGTCGACCTAGTGACTGTCGACCTATAGTGGTCGACCTAAACATTGTCGACATAGATACTGTCGATTTGATGAACCACACCCGCTGGAAGCTGTAATGCTCTGTAACATAAATGAAAGTTAATGACATCAGAGCAACATAGTGGATGTGTGTTAGTTGCAAAGGTAACCTTTGAAAATCAAGGCGTTTGCAGTCCTGAATTGAAAGGTCACCTCTCCCACAGTTATATCACTTGCATAAGGGGAAATCTCCCACTGTGAAACAGCCAGTCACAGTTTACTGGATAATCTTAATCACAAACACTGTGGACTACAGAGAGAGAGAGGACAGTTAAGGTGGGTACACACTAGTAGATATATCTGCAGATCAATTGATCTGCAGATATATCTATGGACGGATCGGGCAGTGTGTTCAGCATACACACTGCCCGATCCGTCGGGGACTGACGTCATGAACTGGGCGGGCGTGTACACACACCCGCCCAGTTCAGCTGTCAATCACCGCCGGCCGCCGCAGCATGTGTACGGGCGGTCGGCCGACCGCCCCGTACACACACAGCGACGCGCCAATATATCGGTAGATATATTGGCCGTCGGCTGTGCTGCGCGGCCGACGCGATACGTCTGTGAACGACGGAGTTCATAGACGTATCGGCCATACACACTGGCCGACGCTCCCGCGATATATCGGCCGTTCAAGAGAACGGCCGATATATCGACCAGTGTACGGGCCTTAAGATACAGTGCAGATAAAACTAGAGAAATTTTTCGGGTTTTGTGTTTTGGTTTTGGGTTCGGATCCGTGGCCGTGTTTTGGGTTCGAACGCATTTTGGCAAAACCTCACCGAATTTTTTTTGTCGGATTCGGGTGTGTTTTGGATTCGGGTGGTTTTTTTAAAAAAACCTAAAAAACAGCTTAAATCATAGAATTTGGGGGTCATTTTGATCCCAAAGTATTATTAACCTCAATAACCATAATTTCCACTCATTTTCAGTCTATTCTGAACACCTCACACCTCACAATATTATTTTTAGTCCTAAAATTTGCACCGAGGTCGCTGGATGACTAAGCTCAGCGACCCAAGTGGCCGACACAAACACCTGGCCCATCTAGGAGTGGCACTGCAGTGTCACGCAGGATGGCCCTTCCAAAAAACACTCCCCAAACAGCACATGACGCAAAGAAAAAAAGAGGCGCAATGAGGTAGCTGTGTGAGTAAGCTAAGCGACCCTAGTGGCCGACACAAACACCTGGCCCATCTAGGAGTGGCACTGCAGTGTCAGGCCGGATGGCCCTTCCAAAAAATACTCCCCAAACAGCACATGACGCAAAGAAGAAAAAAATGAGGTGCAATGAGGTAGCTGTGTGACTAAGATAAGTGACCCTAGTGGCCGACACAAACACCTGGCCCATCTAGGAGTGGCACTGCAGTGTCACGCAGGATGGCCCTTCCAAAAAACACTCCCCAAACAGCACATGACGCAAAGAAAAATGAAAGAAAAAAGAGGTGCAAGATGGAATTGTCCTTGGGCCCTCCCACCCACCCTTATGTTGTATAAACAGGACATGCACACTTTAACCAACCCATCATTTCAGTGACAGGGTCTGCCACACGACTGTGACTGAAATGACGGGTTGGTTTGGACTCCCACCAAAAAAGAAGCAATTAATCTCTCCTTGCACAAACTGGCTCTACAGAGGCAAGATGTCCACCTCATCATCATCCTCCGATTCATCACCGTGTACATCCCCCTCCTCACAGATTATCAATTCGTCCCCACTGGAATCCACCATCACAGCTCCCTGTGTACTTTGTGGAGGCAATTGCTGCTGGTGAATGTCTCCATGGAGGAATTGGTTATAATTTATTTTAATGAACATCATCTTCTCCACATTTTCTGGAAGTAACCTCGTACGCCGATTGCTGACAAGGTGAGCGGCGGCACTAAACACTCTTTCGGAGTACACACTTGTGGGAGGGCAACTTAGGTAGAATAAAGCCAGTTTGTGCAAGGGCCTCCAAATTGCCTCTTTTTCCTGCCAGTATACGTACGGACTGTCTGACGTGCCTACTTGGATGCGGTCACTCATATAATCCTCCACCATTCTTTCAATGGTGAGAGAATCATATGCAGTGACAGTAGACGACATGTCCGTAATCGTTGTCAGGTCCTTCAGTCCGGACCAGATGTCAGCATCAGCAGTCGCTCCAGACTGCCCTGCATCACCGCCAGCGGGTGGGCTCGGAATTCTGAGCCTTTTCCTCGCACCCCCAGTTGCGGGAGAATGTGAAGGAGGAGATGTTGACAGGTCGCGTTCCGCTTGACTTGACAATTTTCTCACCAGCAGTTCTTTGAACCCCTGCAGACTTGTGTCTGCCGGAAAGAGAGATACAACGTAGGTTTTAAATCTAGGATCGAGCACGGTGGCCAAAATGTAGTGCTCTGATTTCAACAGATTGACCACCCGTGAATCCTTGTTAAGCGAATTAAGGGCTCCATCCACAAGTCCCACATGCCTAGCGGAATCGCTCAGTGTTAGCTCCTCCTTCAATGTCTCCAGCTTCTTCTGCAAAAGCCTGATGAGGGGAATGACCTGACTCAGGCTGGCAGTGTCTGAACTGACTTCACGTGTGGCAAGTTCAAAAGGTTGCAGAACCTTGCACAACGTTGAAATCATTCTCCACTGCGCTTGAGACAGGTGCATTCCACCTCCTATATCGTGGTCAGTTGTATAGGCTTGAATGGCCTTTTGCTGCTCCTCCAACCTCTGAAGCATATAGAGGGTTGAATTCCACCTCGTTACCACTTCTTGCTTCAGATGATGGCAGGGCAGGTTCAGGCGTTTTTGGTGTTGCTCCAGTCTTCTGTACGTGGTGCCTGTACGCCGAAAGTGTCCCGCAATTCTTCTGGCCACCGACAGCATCTCTTGCACGCCCCTCTCGTTTTTTAAATAATTCTGCACCACCAAATTCAAGGTATGTGCAAAACATGGGACGTGCTGGAATTTGCCCATATTTAATGCACACACAATATTGCTGGCGTTGTCCGATGCCACAAATCCACAGGAGAGTCCAATTGGGGTAAGCCATTCTGCGATGATCTTCCTCAGTTGCCGTAAGAGGTTTTTAGCTGTGTGCGTATTCTGGAAAGCGGTGATACAAAGCGTAGCCTGCCTAGGAAAGAGTTGGCGTTTGCGAGATGCTGCTACTGGTGCCGCCGCTGCTGTTCTTGCGGCGGGAGTCAATACATCTACCCAGTGGGCTGTCACAGTCATATAGTCCTCAGTCTGCCCTGCTACACTTGTCCACATGTCCGTGGTTAAGTGGACATTGGGTACAACTGCATTTTTTAGGACACTGGTGACTCTTTTTCTGAGGTCTGTGTACATTTTCGGTATCGCCTGCCTAGAGAAATGGAACCTAGATGGTATTTGGTACCGGGGACACAGTACCTCAATCAAGTCTATAGTTGGCTCTGCAGTAATGATGGATACCGGAACCACGTTTCTCACCGCCCAGGATGCCAAGGCCTCAGTTATCCGCTTTGCAGCAGGATGACTGCTGTGATATTTCATCTTCCTCGCAAAGGACTGTTGGACAGTCAATTGCTTGGTGGAAGTAGTAAAAGTGGTCTTACGACTTCCCCTCTGGGATGACCATCGACTCCCAGCAGCAACAACAGCAGCGCCAGCAGCAGTAGGCGTTACACTCAAGGATGCATCGGAGGAATCCCAGGCAGGAGAGGACTCGTCAGAATTGCCAGTGACATGGCCTGCAGGACTATTGGCATACCTGGGGAAGGAGGAAATTGACACTGAGGGAGTTGGTGGGGTGGTTTGCGTGAGCTTGGTTACAAGAGGAAGGGATTTACTGGTCAGTGGACTGTTTCCGCTGTCGCCCAAAGTTTTTGAACTTGTCACTGACTTATGATGAATGCGCTGCAGGTGACGTATAAGGGAGGATGTTCCGAGGTGGTTAACGTCCTTACCCCTACTTATTACAGCTTGGCAAAGGCAACACACGGCTTGACACCTGTTGTCCGCATTTCTGTTGAAATACTTCCACACCGAAGAGCTGATTTTTTTGGTATTTTGACCAGGCATGTCAATGGCCATATTCCTTCCACGGACAACAGGTGTCTCCCCGGGTGCCTGACTTAAACAAACCACCTCACCATCAGAATCCTCCTTGTCAATTTCCTCCCCAGCGCCAGCAACACCCATATCCTCCTCATCCTGGTGTACTTCAACACTGACATCTTCAATCTGACTATCAGGAACTGGACTGCGGGTGCTCCTTCAAGCACTTGCAGGGGGCGTGCAAATGGTGGAAGGCGTATGCTCTTCACGTCCAGTGTTGGGAAGGTCAGGCATCGCAACCGACACAATTGGACTCTCCTTGGGGATTTGTGATTTCGAAGAACGCACAGTTCTTTGCTGTGCTTTTGCCAGCTTAAGTCTTTTCATTTTTCTAGCGAGAGGCTGAGTGCTTCCATCCTCATGTGAAGCTGAACCACTAGCCATGAACATAGGCCAGGGCCTCAGCCGTTCCTTGCCACTCCGTGTGGTAAATGGCATATTGGCAAGTTTACGCTTCTCCTCCGACGATTTTATTTTAGATTTTTGAGTCCTTTTTTTACTGATATTTTGTGTTTTGGATTTTACATGCTCTGTACTATGACATTGGGCATCGGCCTTGGCAGACGACGTTGATGGAATTTCATCGTCTCGGCCATGACTAGTGGCAGCAGCTTCAGCACGAGGTGGAAGTGGATCTTGATCTTTCCCTATTTTTGGAACCTCAACATTTTTGTTCTCCATATTTTAATAGGCACAACTAAAAGGCACCTCAGGTAAACAATGGAGATGGATGGATACTAGTATACTTATGGATGACGAGTGACTGACGACACAGAGGTAGCTACAGCCGTGGACTACCGTACTGCGTCTGCTAGTATAGAGATGATAATGATATAAAAAATATATATATATCACTACTGCAGGTATATATAATATAATGACGGACCTGCTGGACACTGTCAGCAGACTCCTAAACTACTAGTATGAAGAAGATAGAAAAAAAAAACCCACCACAGGTAGATATACAATTATGGACGAGCACTGATGACACAGAGGTAGCCACAGCCGTGGACTACCGTACTGCGTCTGCTAGTATAGAGATGATAATGATATAAAAAATATATATATATATATCACTACTGCAGGTATATATAATATAATGACGGACCTGCTGGACACTGTCAGCAGACTCCTAAACTACTAGTATGAAGAAGATAGAAAAAAAAAACCACCACAGGTAGGTATACAATTATGGATGAGCACTGACGACACAGAGGTAGCCACAGCCGTGGACTACCGTACTGCGTCTGCTAGTATAGAGATGATAATGATATAAAAAATATATATATATCACTACTGCAGGTATATATAATATAATGACGGACCTGCTGGACACTGTCAGCAGACTCCTAAACTACTAGTATGAAGAAGATAGAAAAAAAAACCCACCACAGGTAGGTATACAATTATGGATGAGCACTGACGACACAGAGGTAGCCACAGCCGTGGACTACCGTACTGCGTCTGCTAGTATAGAGATGATAATGATATAAAATATATATATATATCACTACTGCAGGTATATATAATATAATGACGGACCTGCTGGACACTGTCAGCAGACTCCTAAACTTCTAGTATGAAGAAGATAGAAAAAAAAACCCCACCACAGGTAGGTATACAATTATGGACGAGCACTGACGACACAGAGGTAGCCACAGCCGTGGACTACCGTACTGCGTCTGCTAATATAGAGATGATAATGATATAAAAAATATATATATATCACTACTGCAGGTATATATAATATAATGACGGACCTGCTGGACACTGTCAGCAGACTCCTAAACCACTAGTATGAAGAAGATAGAAAAAAAAATCCCACCACAGGTAGGTATACAATTATGGACGAGCACTGACGACACAGAGGTAGCCACAGCCGTGGACTACCGTACTGCGTCTGCTAATATAGAGATGATAATGATATAAAAAATATATATATATCACTACTGCAGGTATATATAATATAATGACGGACCTGCTGGACACTGTCAGCAGACTCCTAAACTACTAGTATGAAGAAGATAGAAAAAAAAACCCCACCACAGGTAGGTATACAATTATGGACGAGCACTGACGACACAGAGGTAGCTACAGCCGTGGACTACCGTACTGCGTCTGCTAGTATAGAGATGATAATGATATAAAAAATATATATATATCACTACTGCAGGTATATATAATATAATGACGGACCTGCTGGACACTGTCAGCAGACTCCTAAACTACTAGTATGAAGAAGATAGAAAAAAAAAACCCACCACAGGTAGATATACAATTATGGACGAGCACTGACGACACAGAGGTAGCCACAGCTGTGGACTACCGTACTGTGTCTGCTAATATAGAGATGATAAAGATGATAGAGATGAACAAAAAAAATATAACACTACTGCAGGTAAATATTTATATAATATAATGAATGACGAACCTGCTGGACACTGTCAGCAGAATGCGTTTATAGAATAAATAAAAAAAACACCACAGGAGTGTTTAACTTTTTCAGGCAGACAATATACTGGTGGTCACTGGTCAGTCACACTGGCAGCAAAAGTGTGCACTGTACTCCTGCTATAACTGCACCCCAGTCTCCCCCACAATTCAGCTGTGTGAGCAGTGAGCACTCAGCACAGTCAGATATACATAGATGATATTATCATGCAGCACACTGAGGCTGAGCACAGATATGGTATGTGACTGTGTATCGTTTTTTTTCAGGCAGAGAACGGATTATATTAAATAATAAAGTGGTCAGTCACTAGTAACTAACTATCAGCAAAACTCTGCACTCTGAGTACTCCTAATGCTCCCCAAAATTACTAAGTAATCAACTCAAGTGTCTCTATCTATTCTAACGGAGAGGACGCCAGCCACGTCCTCTCCCTATCAATCTCAATGCACGTGTGAAAATGGCGGCGACGCGCGGTTCCTTATATAGAATCCGAGTCTCGCGATAGAATACGAGCCTCGCGAGAATCCGACAGCGGGATGATGACGTTCGGGCGCGCTCGGGTTAGCCGAGCAAGGCGGGAAGATCCGAGTCTGCCTCGGACCCGTGTAAAAAGGCTGAAGTTCGGGGGGGGTTCGGATTCCGAGGAACCGAACCCGCTCATCTCTAGATAAAACCAGACAGTTGCATTCTGTATGACATATTGCCAGGCGAAAGCTTTCATGTCCAGGCTTAAGTGACAGTGACACACATACTGCACAGGGCAGCTGGTGTACAGTACGTGGGCACATGATGCATCCACCCCAAGCTAGCCCCCTGCCAGTCTCAGATGCAGAACACCTGTATTTCCTTGTAGTATGATTCAAACACAAATGAGCGGGGTCAGCATAAGGTAAGTGAGGGCAGTTCAGGAGTTGTACAGTAGGAGGAGGCATGTGGGTGTTATTGGAAGCAAATAGAGAACTGGCATCTAGACAGAGTGACTAACACAAGAAGAATTAGTGACAGAAGAGGAATGTAAAATATGAATAGAAAAAAACTATAAGGTTCATTTATAGACCTGAAGACATTTACATACACAGCAAAAATACTGTACGCTGGTGTCTGTCTGAAAGAGATGGGTGGGTCAGGATATCCCAGGCAGAGGGGGCTATACAGACCTGGACGCAGCCAAACGCATCATGGGGTGGCACCACACACATGCTGCTGGACGGGTGGCACCAAACACATGCTGGACGGCCTTGCTCTGTGCTGGGCGGCCACCAGTATGTGAGCAGATCTCTGAATAGACACCCTAGAATGCGGGCTGGACACTGCTTATACCACACCTACAGTAAGTGCAAAAATGACAATTTGTCATGCAGGGGTTAAATAGACTAACATTAGTGCCATGGGGGCATTACCACTTTAGTTGGTGGCTGACAATCTTTTGAGCTTCTCAAAGCAACATGACAATGTGTGGAGCCATCCAGGTGTTCTTCATATGAGAATGAGCGTATGTCAATTTATTGAAATCATTAAAATGTAGAAATGTTACAGAGACTATGGGGGTCATTCCGAGTTGTTCGCTCGCAAGCTGCTTTTAGCAGCTTTACACACGCTAAGCCGCCGCCTACTGGGAGTGAATCTTAGCTTCTTAAAATTGCGAACGAAAGATTCGCAATGCTGCGATAAGACATCTCTGTGCAGTTTCTGAGTAACTCGAAACTTACTCGGCATCTGCGATCAGTTCAGTGCTTGTCGTTCCTGGTTTGACGTCACAAACACACCCAGCGTTCGCCAAGACACTCCTCCGTTTCTCCAGCCACTCCCGCGTTTTTCCCAGAAACGGTAGCGTTTTTTCACACACACCCATAAAACGGCCAGTTTCCGCCCAGAAACACCCACTTCCTGTCAATCACAGTACGATCACCAGAACGAAGAAAAAACCGTGAGTAAAATTCCTAACTGCATAGCAAATTTACTTGGCGCAGTCGCAGTGCGAACATTGCGCATGCGCACTAAGCGGAAAATCGCTGCGATGCGAAGAAATTTACCGAGCGAACAACTCGGAATGACCCCCTATAAACACATTCCCTTACGTCTTGTACCCATGTCGCCCGATTTAGATCGGCTCGAAAATTACTGATGATCATCATCAGCACACATTTGCACCAGACCTGTCCATTGATCAGATCTCTGCTTACGCCCACCTCTGAATAGCCTGCAATTTTGTCTACGTGTCCATGACATGCTATGTAGCACTTAGCCTACATGCAAACTCACCATTGGCTCCAAGTTACACCCACTCAGCTGCAACGGGAGATATAACTGAGATCCCTACGACTCTAAATTGCCTCTTACTTGCTTTAAGTTTCCTATGCAGGCTGTGACATGGCTGAACCAGGCTGATAATTATTCATTGTCCAGTGAGCGTCATAAAACCTGCTATGCAGGGGCAAGTGCAGGATTTTTAAAGGGGGGGTTTCCATGTAATGATGGAGTGCTCTCTTCCAGACTCGGAGTCATTCCCCCCCCCCCCCCCCCGTGTTCTCTACCAAACACTGTCGCAACCCACCCCTGTCTTGTGTCCCAGCCACTGTCGCACCCCCATGTTCTTTCTCAGCCACAGTGTCACCCCTCCACTATGTTCTGTCCCAGTCACTGTGCCACAACCCCCTTTTGTGTTCTCTCTCAGTAACTGTGTCATATATACCCCCACCCGTTTTCTGACCCAGCTACCGTGTCACACTCCTCTCCCAACTCAGTTCTCTGTCACAGCCACTGTTTCACAATTCCCACCCACACCCCCTCCCAGTGTCCTGCCCCAGCCACCATGTGTCAGAAACAGCCTTACCTATATTCTCTCCCCCCCTCCTCCCAGTGGCGTAAGTTTGCCCCAGTCGCCCGGAGGCATGATAAATGTTGGTGCCCCCCCCCTACATACTGTATACACACACACAGCCTTCATATGTAGCTATCCGGCACTTATGTTGAACAGTAGTAGCGTGCTCAGGTGCCTTTCCCAATAGTAATATAGATACACATACAAAGTGGAGGACGGCACTCCAAGTCAGTCATCACAATAAAATAGACACCAGCATACCTTTATAGCACACCTACAGTACTCCCTCACCCACCAGCGTGTCACAATGTAGATGCTTTGGCGCAGTGGTGTGCCGATATATAGTATATAAATATAAAAAACACACAAATGCCTCTTTCACTTAAACACACACACTCCTCGCTTACACACACGCCTCTCACACACACGCCTCTCACACACACACCCCTCACTTACACATGCTTCCTTCACTTAAACTCACACACACGCTTCCTTCACTTAAACACACAAACATGCCTCTTTCACTTACACACACACACACACACACACACACACACAAATGCCTCTTTCACTTAAACACACATATGCCTCTCTCACACATACACACACACACACACACACACACGTCTCTCTTAAACGCACACACGCCTCTTTCACTTAAAAACACACACACAAACAAAAACAAACACATGCCTCCTTCACTTACACACACACACACACACACACACACACACACACACACACACACACACACACCTCACTTAAACATGCACACATAAAACACAGTGCTGCCAACACAACATTTATTAAAGACCCCCCAGCACCCCTCCCCTTTCCAACTACACACACCTCCACAGTGCAGCTTGAGGCAAGTGCTGCCAGTGCCTACCTGCTGCTATCAGCCCAACGGAAGAACTGAGAGCTTCACTCTGCCAGCTCATCTGGAAGGGCCTGGCAGGAGCTGCCTTCTGGAGCTCCCCCTAGCTGTAGCCACAGCCAGCTCTCTGTATACTAGGAGGCAGCTTCCGTGTCACTGACACGAAAGCTCCTTGCAGCGAACGATCTTCAGGGTCAGGCAGCTGGAGACAATGGAGGAGATCTGCCCCCTTGAGGTCAGGAGCCCGGCGGCAGCCGACTCCACTGCCTCCCAGAGTTCCGCCCCTGCCTCCTCCCTGGATTACCCGTGGCCTGCTGAATGCAACTTTCCCGCAAAACTGCTCTGCATACCTGATCCAGCAGCAGCTGCGGACCCTTCTCTGTCTGTGGTGAGTTGAAGTGCCCCGCCGCCGGTCTCCTGCTGGTCAATGGGTATACAGGTGTGACATTCCGCCTCCGCACCACTCGACACCGGCACCAACTCAGACACCAGCACACGTGCGCCGCGCTGAAGCGATTCCCGGCAAACAACTTCCCTTACTTTTCCAACCCTGTGATGCCAGCTGACCCTGCTGCTCCGCCCCTATACAGTCACATGTGCGCACGCTGAGCAGCTTCAGCCTTCCTGCTCGTAGCTCTGGTACCCCCGGGAAAAAAAACATTGCTGCTGCTGTTGTGATGGATTGGCAGCAGGGGAGTTTCTAGGTACTCGGAAACCCCCCCCTACGTGCGCTACTGCTACATTAAGTACACTTTAATGCAGATCGACTGAAAAACAACAAGGATCGCACCTGTGCACACACAATCTCTAACAAGCGCGCACTTCATCTCATGTCATCTTTCTAATGTTCTATGGGATCGCTTATTAAAAACATAAGGATCAATTTATGAAGCAGTCATAACTTCTATCTACAACATTTTCTTCTTACTGTAGTCCTTCGCCGGCAGTGCTAGGCGGCTGGGGGGAGGGCAATTCCAAAGTAACGGCTGTAACTCTCAGATACAATGTTTGTGGTAAACATCTGGATTGCTTCAAATTTAAAATGCACATATAGAAGCAAATTTTAACACGATTGTATTTACCACTGGCGAATAAAAATATAAAGTGTGAACGAGCCTCACCATTGTTGTCTGCTGTAAATAAATACATTGTTTAAATGCAACGGATGTAACCGGGATAGGACATGGTAATTTCTGACATAAAATACATGTCTGATTTCTCTGAAACTACAACAGATATTTATTCCATACTTTTTTACAATAAAGAATAAACCACACAGATTGTTTTAGTACAATTTTCAGGATAGTCATTCTTATTACTTTGACAATATTTAATGGAATGTACGTGTAACGGATGTAACCCGAAAATCATCAAGGAAATAACCATCAAATACATTAATCAGGAAATTAAAAAAGGCCCCTTGCATTAACTTGTACAGGGTCATTTACCTTTCTAACAATGTTTTCAGATGGGTACCATATCTCATCATCTTTGTTTTAACTCTTGCACTAACATAAAACCACATGAAACACTGATTATCAACATATAATTTCTGACAGTACATGTCCTCAACTTTTGTTATAAACTACAATAATCCAAGTTTCTTACCTTTGGTTTTCAGAAAACAGTAATAGATAATCAGTGGTCACAATCAGTGTCTGCCTGATGCCTGGTAGTCATTACTAAAATAATAATAATAATAATAATAATAATAATAATAATAATAATAATAACAATTTTATTTATATAGTGCTCTTTCTCCAATAGGACTCAAGGTGCTCAACAGATACATAGCATAATATAGTACAGAAAATAATGAAGCACATTTTCATAAAATACAGAAGCATGAAGATACTAAAGGGACATTTATGGGAATGCTTGAGTAAACAAGAAAGTCTTGAGTCTACTTTTGAAGGATTCTATAGTTGGAGTCTCTCGCACTGTGCGGGGAAGTGAGTTTCATAGAGTCGGAGCCGCATGACTAAAAGCTCGACCCCCAGATGAATTACGGGAGATTCTAGGTACTGCTAAAAGTCCTTCATCTACAGATCGCAGTAATCGAGTGGGGCAGTATGGGTCAGAAGCTGCTTCAGGTACCTTGGGCCCTGGTCATGTAATGCTTTGAAACTCAGTAAGCCAATCTTGAAGATGATTCGCCATCTTACAGGCAGCCAGTGAAGGGAGTAGAGGATGGGTGTTATGTGGCTAGAACGGGGCTGGTTGGTTAACAGCCTGGCAGCTGTGTTTTGCACCAGCTGTAAGTGGTGCAATTCTTTTGCTGGGAGACCAAGGTAGAGGGCATTACAGTAGTCTAATCGAGATGATACAAATGCATGTATGACTTTTGGCAGATCATCTGAGGGAATTAAGTGCTTGATTCTGACTATGTTCTTCAGGTGAAAGAATGAGGATTTGATTGTGGCTGATATCTGATGTTTAAGTGTCAAGCCACCATCCAGGACAACACCAAGATGCCGCACACGATCACTGGTCTGTAATTCTGAATCCCCGAGTGTAAGTCCAGTTGGTTGGCTATGCTGCAGTCTTGTCCTTTGATGTTGCGGTCGTATCATAAGGACCTCTGTTTTATCTGGGTTCAGTCGCAGCCAACTGGCGCTCAGCTACTCCTGTAGCTCAGCTAGACTGCCATTTAGGGTTGCTATTGGGTTATCAGTGCCCGGAGCAAAGGACAAATACAGTTATGTATCATCTGCATAGCAGTGGTAGACCAGGCCATGGCGCCTGATTATTTTGCCCAATGGGAGCATGTATACTGCAAAAAGCATGGGGGATAGTATAGAACCTTGTGGGACACCACATGGCAATGGCACTGGTGGTGATGAGTATAATCCAGATGATACTCTCTGTGACCCGCCTGTGAGGAATGATTTGAACCAGCTTAAAACTGTGCCATCCAGACCACAGAAATGTATCAGTCGCTCAATCAGAAGCCCATGGTCCACGGTATCAAATGCTGCCGAGAAATCCAGAAGGATTAATATTGAACAGTCACCTCAAAATAAGACAAAATGGCAGCATGTCATGTGACACACTGTTACCAACCCATTTTTTAACTACTATAGACTATGACTGATGTACTGGGAAATTAATTTTTTAAATATATCAACTTTTTTTTTTTTTCATGACTCATGTCCACTTTTGGTTGGAATTGCCCGAGAAGATGAAAACCCTTGCTTTGACAGGTCTCCCAGTGGAGTTCACTGGGCATAGAGACAGGTTTGTAAAGTTCATTATATAGCATGGACTGTGCCTGCAAATGCATGATTTGTTTGAGTTATAAATGTTCTACCTCAAGCAATATCTTAAGAGTAGTGATGTGCACCGGACATTTTTCGGGTTTTGTGTTTTGGTTTTGGATTCGGTTCTACGGCCGTATTTTGGATTCGGACGCGTTTTGGCAAAACCTCCCTGAAATTTTTTTGTCGGATTCGGTTGTGTTTTGGATTCGGGTGTTTTTTTTACAAAAACCCCTCAAAAACAGCTTAAATCATAGAATTTGGGGGTCATTTTGATCCCATAGTATTATTAACCTCAATAACCATAATTTCCACTCATTTCCAGTCTATTCTGAACACCTCACACCTCACAATATTATTTTTAGTCCTAAAATTTGCACCGAGGTCGCTGGATGACTAAGCTAAGCGACCCAAGTGGCCGACACAAACACCTGGCCCATCTAGGAGTGGCACTGCAGTGTCAGACAGGATGGCAGATTAAAAAAATAGTCCCCAAACAGCACATGATGCAAAGAAAAAAAGAGGCGCAATGAGGTAGCTGTGTGACTAAGCTAAGCGACCCAAGTGGTCGACACAAACACCTGGCCCATCTAGGAGTGGCACTGCAGTGTCAGACAGGATGGCAGATCAAAAAAATAGTAGTGATGTGCACCGGACATTTTTCGGGTTTTGTGTTTTGGTTTTGGATTCGGTTCCGCGGCCGTGTTTTGGATTCAGACGCGTTTTGGCAAAACCTCACCGAAAATTTTTTGTCGGATTCGGGTGTTTTTTTCAAAAAACCCTAAAAAACAGCTTAAATCATAGAATTTGTGGGTCATTTTGATCCCATAGTATTATTAACCTCAATAACCATAATTTCCACTCATTTCCAGTCTATTCTGAACACCTCACACCTCACAATATTATTTTTAGTCCTAAAATTTGCACCGCGGTCGCTGGATGGCTAGCTAAGCGACACAAGTGGCCGACACAAACACCTGGCCCATCTAGGAGTGGCACTGCAGTGTCAGGCAGGATGGCACTTCAAAAAAATAGTCCCCAAACAGCACATGATGCAAAGAAAAAAAGAGGCGCACCAAGGTCGCTGTGTGACTAAGACAAGCGACACAAGTGGCCGACACAAACACCTGGACCATCTAGGAGTGGCACTGCAGTGTCAGACAGGATGGCACTTCAAAAAAATTGTCCCCAAACAGCACATGATGCAAAGAAAAAAAGAGGCGCACCAAGGTCGCTGTGTGACTAAGCTAAGCGACACAAGTGGCCGACACAAACACCTGGCCCATCTAGGAGTGGCACTGCAGTGTCAGACAGGATGGCACTTCAAAAAAATTGTCCCCAAACAGCACATGATGCAAAGAAAAAAAGAGGCGCACCAAGGTCGCTGTGTGACTAAGCTAAGCGACACAAGTGGCCGACACAAACACCTGGCCCATCTAGGAGTGGCACTGCAGTGTCAGACAGGATGGCACTTCAAAAAAATTGTCCCCAAACAGCACATGATGCAAAGAAAAAAAGAGGCGCACCAAGGTCGCTGTGTGACTAAGCTAAGCGACACAAGTGGCCGACACAAACACCTGGCCCATCTAGGAGTGGCACTGCAGTGTCAGACAGGATGGCACTTCAAAAAAATAGTCCCCAAACAGCACATGATGCAAAGAAAAAAAGAGGCACACCAAGGTCGCTGTGTGACTAAGCTAAGCGATACAAGTGGCCGACACAAACACCTGGACCATCTAGGAGTGGCACTGCAGTGTCAGACAGGATGGCACTTCAAAAAAATTGTCCCCAAACAGCACATGATGCAAAGAAAAAAAGAGGCGCACCAAGGTCGCTGTGTGACTAAGCTAAGCGACACAAGTGGCCGACACAAACACCTGGCCCATCTAGGAGTGGCACTGCAGTGTCAGACAGGATGGCACTTCAAAAAAATTGTCCCCAAACAGCACATGATGCAAAGAAAAAAAGAGGCGCACCAAGGTCGCTGTGTGACTAAGCTAAGCGACACAAGTGGCCGACACAAACACCTGGCCCATCTAGGAGTGGCACTGCAGTGTCAGACAGGATGGCACTTCAAAAAAATTGTCCCCAAACAGCACATGATGCAAAGAAAAATGAAAGAAAAAAGAGGTGCAAGATGGAATTGTCCTTGGGCCCTTCCACCCACCCTTATGTTGTATAAACAGGACATGCACACTTTAACGAACCCATCATTTCAGCGACAGGGTCTGCCACACGACTGTGACTGAAATGACTGGTTGGTTTGGGCCCCCACCAAAAAAGAAGCAATCAAACTCTCCTTGCACAAACTGGCTCTACAGAGGCAAGATGTCCTCCTCATCATCATCCTCCGATTCCTCACCCCTTTCACTGTGTACATCCCCCTCCTCACAGATTATTAATTCGTCCTCACTGGAATCCACCATCTCAGATCCCTGTGTACTTTCTGGAGGCAATTGCTGCTGGTGAATGTCTCCACGGAGGAATTGATTATAATTCATTTTGATGAACATCATCTTCTCCACATTTTCTTGAAGTAACCTCGTACGCCGATTGCTGACAAGGTGAGCGGCTGCACTAAACACTCTTTCGGAGTACACACTGGAGGGAGGGCAACTTAGGTAAAATAAAGCCAGTTTGTGCAAGGGCCTCCAAATTGCCTCTTTTTCCTGCCAGTATACGTACGGACTGTCTGACGTGCCTACTTGGATGCGGTCACTCATATAATCCTCCACCATTCTTTTAATGGTGAGAGAATCATATGCAGTGACAGTAGACGACATGTCAGTAATCGTCGGCAGGTCCTTCAGTCCGGACCAGATGTCAGCACTCGCTCCAGACTGCCCTGCATCACCGCCAGCGGGTGGGCTCGGAATTCTTAGCCTTTTCCTCGCACCCCCAGTTGCGGGAGAATGTGAAGGAGGAGATGTTGACGGGTCACGTTCCGCTTGACTTGACAATTTTCTCACCAGCAGGTCTTTGAACCTCTGCAGACTTGTGTCTGCCGGAAAGAGAGATACAACGTAGGTTTTAAATCTAGGATCGAGCACGGTGGCCAAAATGTAGTGCTCTGATTTCAACAGATTGACCACCCGTGAATCCTGGTTAAGCGAATTAAGGGCTCCATCCACAAGTCCCAAATGCCTAGCGGAATCGCTCTGTTTTAGCTCCTCCTTCAATGTCTCCAGCTTCTTCTGCAAAAGCCTGATGAGGGGAATGACCTGACTCAGGCTGGCAGTGTCTGAACTGACTTCACGTGTGGCAAGTTCAAAGGGTTGCAGAACCTTGCACAACGTTGAAATCATTCTCCACTGCGCTTGATTCAGGTGCATTCCCCCTCCTTTGCCTATATCGTGGGCAGATGTATAGGCTTGAATGGCCTTTTGCTGCTCCTCCATCCTCTGAAGCATATAGAGGGTTGAATTCCACCTCGTTACCACCTCTTGCTTCAGATGATGGCAGGGCAGGTTCAGGAATGTTTGGTGGTGCTCCAGTCTTCGGCACGCGGTGGCTGAATGCCGAAAGTGGCCCGCAATTCTTCGGGCCACCGACAGCATCTCTTGTACGCCCCTGTCGTTTTTTAAATAATTCTGCACCACCAAATTCAATGTATGTGCAAAACATGGGACGTGCTGGAATTTGCCCAGATGTAATGCACGCACAATATTGCTGGCGTTGTCCGATGTCACAAATCCCCAGGAGAGTCCAATTGGGGTAAGCCATTCTGCGATGATGTTCCTCAGTTTCCGTAAGAGGTTGTCAGCTGTGTGCCTCTTCTGGAAAGCGGTGATACAAAGCGTAGCCTGCCTAGGAACGAGTTGGCGTTTGCGAGATGCTGGTACTGGTGCCGCCGCTGCTGTTCTTGCTGCGGGAGGCAATACATCTACCCAGTGGGCTGTCACAGTCATATAGTCCTGAGTCTGCCCTGCTCCACTTGTCCACATGTCCGTGGTTAAGTGGACATTGGGTACAACTGCATTTTTTAGGACACTAGTGACTCTTTTTCTGAGGTCTGTGTACATTTTCGGTATCGCCTGCCTAGAGAAATGGAACCTAGATGGTATTTAGTACCGGGGACACAGTACCTCAATCAAGTCTCTAGTTGCCTCTGAATTAACGGTGGATACCAGAACCACGTTTCTCACCGCCCAGGCTGCCAAGGCCTGAGTTATCCGCTTTGCAGCAGGATGACTGCTGTGATATTTCATCTTCCTCGCAAAGGACTGTTGGACAGTCAATTGCTTACTGGAAGTAGTACAAGTGGTCTTCCGACTTCCCCTCTGGGATGACGATCGACTCCCAGTAGCATCAACAGCAGCGCCAGCAGCAGTAGGCGTTACACTCAAGGATGCATCGGAGGAATCCCAGGCAGGAGAGGACTCGTCACACTTGCCAGTGACATGGCCTGCAGGACTATTGGCTTTCCTGTGTAAGGAGGAAATTGACACTGAGGGAGTTGGTGGTGTGGTTTGCAGGAGCTTGGTTACAAGAGGAAGGGATTTAGTGGTCAGTGGACTGCTTCCACTGTCACCCAAAGTTTTTGAACTTGTCACTGACTTCTGATGAATGCGGTCCAGGTGACGTATAAGGGAGGATGTTCCGAGGTGGTTAACGTCCTTACCCCTACTTATTACAGCTTGACAAAGGCAACACACGGCTTGACACCTGTTGTCCGCATTTGTGTTGAAATAATTCCACACCGAAGAGGTGATTTTTTTTGTATTTTGACCAGGCATGTCAATGGCCATATTCGTCCCATGGACAACAGGTGTCTCCCCGGGTGCCTTACTTAAACAAACCACCTCACCATCAGAATCCTCCTTGTCAATTTCCTCCCCAGCACCAGCAACACCCATATCCTCATCCTGGTGTACTTCAACAGTGACATCTTCAATTTGACTATCAGGAACTGGACTGCGGGTGCTCCTTCCAGCACTTGCAGGGGGCGTGCAAATGGTGGAAGGCGCAAGCTCTTCCCGTCCAGTGTTGGGAAGGTCAGGCATCGCAACCGACACAATTGGACTCTCCTTGGGGATTTGTGATTTAGAAGAACGCACAGTTCTTTGCTGTGCTTTTGCCAGCTTAAGTCTTTTCATTTTTCTAGCGAGAGGATGAGTGCTTCCATCCTCATGTGAAGTTGAACCACTAGCCATGAACATAGGCCAGGGCCTCAGCCGTTCCTTGCCACTCCGTGTCGTAAATGGCATATTGGCAAGTTTACGCTTCTCATCAGACGCTTTCAATTTTGATTTTTGGGTAATTTTACTGAACTTTTGTTTTTTGGATTTTACATGCTCTCTACTATGACATTGGGCATCGGCCTTGGCAGACGACGTTGATGGCATTTCATCGTCTCGGCCGTGACTAGTGGCAGCAGCTTCAGCACGAGGTGGAAGTGGATCTTGATCTTTCCCTATTTTAACCTCCACATTTTTGTTCTCCATTTTTTAATGTGTGGAATTATATGCCAGTATCAATAGCAATGGCCTACTACTATATATACTGCGCACAACTGAAATGCACCACAGGTATGGTTGGATAGTATACTTGACGACACAGAGGTAGGTAGAGCAGTGGCCTACTGTACCGTACTGCTATATACTATATACTGGTGGTCAGCAAACTGTGCAAAACTGAAATGCACCACAGGTATGGATGGATAGTATACTTGACGACACAGAGGTAGGTACAGCAGTGGCCTACTGTACCGTAATGCTATATATTATATACTGGTGGTCAGCAAACTGTGCAAAACTGAAATGCACCACAGGTATGGATGGATAGTATACTTGATGACAGAGAGGTAGGTACAGCAGTGGCCTACTGTACCGTAATGCTATATATTATATACTGGTGGTCAGCAAACTGTACAAAACTGAAATGCACCACAGGTATGGATGGATAGTATACTTGACGACACAGAGGTAGGTACAGCAGTGGCCTACTGTACCGTAATGCTATATATTATATACTGGTGGTCAGCAAACTGTGCAAAACTGAAATGCACCACAGGTATGGATGGATAGTATACTTGATGACACAGAGGTAGGTACAGCAGTGGCCTACTGTACCGTACTCCTATATATTATATACTGGTGGTCAGCAAAATTATGCACTGTACTCCTACTATATACTACAATGCAGCACAGATATGGAGTGTTTTTCAGGCAGACAACGTATACTGGTGGTCACTGGTCAGCAAAACTCTGCACTGTACTCCTCCTATATAATATACTGGTGGTCCCCAGTCCCCACAATAAAGCAGTGTGAGAACAGATATATGCAGCACACTGAGCACAGATATGGAGTGTTTTTCAGGCAGACAACGTATACTGGTGGTCACTGTCAGCAAAACTCTGCACTGTACTCCTCCTATATAATACTGCTGCTCCCCAGTCCCCACAATTAAGCAGTGTGAGCACAGATATATGCAGCAGACTGAGCACAGATATGGAGTGTTTTTCAGGCAGACAACGTATACTGGTGGTCACTGTCAGCAAAACTCTGCACTGTACTCCTCCTATATAATACTGCTGCTCCCCAGTCCCCACAATTAAGCAGTGTGAGCACAGATAATGGATAAGGAGCGTTTTTTTCAGGCAGAGAACGGATAAAACTGGTGGTCACTGATCAGCAAAACTCTGCACTGTACTCCTCCTATATTAATAATACAGCTGCTCCCCAGTCCCCACAATTAAGATATAAGCAAGCACAAATATTTGCATCAACAATGAATAAACGGAGAGGACGCCAGCCACGTCCTCTCCCTAACATTTCCAATGCACGAGTGAAAATGGCGGCGACGCGCGGCTGCTTATATACTGTAGAATCCGAATCTCGCAAGATTCCGACAGCGGGATGATGACGTTTGGGCGCGCTCGGGTTAACCGAGCCATACGGGAGAATCCGAGTATGCCTCGGACCCGTGTAAAATGGGTGAAGTTCGGGGGGTTCGGTTTCCGAGGAACCGAACCCGCTCATCACTAATGAAGAGTGTTAAAAATCTGCTCATGCCCTACCCAGAAGAACCTTAACGTGGTGCATGCTGAAGATTGGCCTCTACAAGCCTTGAGCCACCCACCAGTAGTGAATAGCTTAAAAATATAACATTTTATAACTAGAGATGTGCACTTGAAATTTTTCGGGTTTTGTGTTTTGGTTTTGGGTTCGGTTCCGCGGCCGTGTTTTGGGTTCGACCGCGTTTTGGCAAAACCTCACCGAATTTTTTTTGTCGGATTCGGGTGTGTTTTGGATTCGGGTGTTTTTTTCAAAAAACACTAAAAAACAGCTTAAATCATAGAATTTGGGGGTCATTTTGATCCCAAAGTATTATTAACCTCAAAAACCATAATTTCCACTCATTTTCAGTCTATTCTGAATACCTCACACCTCACAATATTATTTTTAGTCCTAAAATTTGCACCGAGGTCGCTGGATGACTAAGCTAAGCGACCCTAGTGGCCGACACAAACACCGGGCCCATCTAGGAGTGGCACTGCAGTGTCACGCAGGATGGCCCTTCCAAAAAACACTCCCCAAACAGCACATGACGCAAAGAAAAAAAGAGGCGCAATGAGGTAGCTGTGTGAGTAAGCTAAGCGACCCTAGTGGCCGACACAAACACCTGGCCCATCTAGGAGTGGCACTGCAGTGTCACGCAGGATGGCCCTTCCAAAAAACACTCCCCAAACAGCACATGACGCAAAGAAAAAAAGAGGCGCAATGAGGTAGCTGTGTGAGTAAGATAAGCGACCCTAGTGGCCGACTGTTAGGGTCTCCTGCCCTGTGCTGCCACGTCGTCATGGCAACCGGGAGACAAGTGCTAGCGGAGTAACCTGAGCGCAGCTGATACTCCGGTTCGGGTCTTTTGCTGTGCAGTGGTTACAGGCAGGGGATCCGGTGCTGGTTTTTGTGCTCACAGTCTGTGAGGTCTGAGGGGGGCGTGGACAGCACCTGCTTTATAAGGCCTCTTCTCAGGTTAAGCAGATGCTGCTGAATCTTTGTTGGTTAGTCAGTTCCTGAAAGTTAGCCAGTACTGTGTAGCTTTGTATTTGTTGTTGCTTACTGCAAATAGGCCTGGGGATTTGGTACTACACTCTGCCAATCCAGACCTAGCAGTAAGACTGGAGTCAGTCGTTTAGCCTGCTGAGGTTCTTTTGATATTCTGTGAACCCAGCAGATTTGTGGCTGTACTTTCAGACCTGCCTGCTTAATCCTCTCTCACTGTGCAGGGTGTCCATGTGTCAGTTTAGTGGCAGTAAGCTGTACCTGGGCCCTGCAAGTGAGAATTAGGATTGTGGAGACTCTCCTTGTGTCTATTATTCCATCTCTGACCAAGGAGTTTACTGCCACACCCGTTGGTAACCCTTTAGGGTTTTGCTGTTGCCCTTAGCAACAGCATTTCGGGTTCTCTACGTATTAAAACACAACATCTTGCTTTTTCCATCTGAGCATTTCTAATACTAGGGAGACACCCAGTTTCTTAGCCTCTGGGCTTCTCTGTTCACTCTGTGTTGGTTTTGTTACCCTATCACCTTCTGTGTACGTTATGTCATATTTCCCAGTCTGTCTGTGAGTTCATTTGTTTTGCATCCCTCTCTGTTCAGACACCAGTACATTCCTGCAGGCACTGGTGTGCATAACAGTTCAAACACCAGTACATTCCTGCAGGCACTGGTGTGCATAACATATTCAGCAGCCCAATACTCCTGTTGAAATTTTGTGGGAATATGGAGCATACCCCTCAAAATACGTTGCAACAGGTGGTCGATCAGGTGCAGGTCCTGACTCGTCAATTTAATGATTTGTCCATTAAAATGCACACCTCCCAGGCCGCTGGCGGAGCTCCCGCAGCAGCAGCACCTTCAGGGGTTAAGGAGCCGAAAGTAAATCTTCCGGATCGTTTTTCTGGAGATCGCTCGCAGTTCTTTTGTTTCAAGGAGAGCTGCAAGTTATATTTCCAGCTTAGGCCTCAGTCTTCTGGGTCAGAGATTCAGCGGGTGGGCATAGTGATTTCCTTGCTACAAGGAGACCCACAGGTCTGGGCATATGGGTTGCAGCCTGACTGTCCGTCGCTTAAAAGTGTTGATGCTTTTTTTACGGCACTGGGCATGTTGTATGATGACCCTGACAAGACGGCCTCAGCCGAGGCTCAGATTTCGATCCTTAAGCAAGGGCGAAGGCCAGTTGAGGTTTACTGTACGGAGTTTCGGAGGTTGGCCCATGATACCCAGTGGAATGACCCAGCCCTGAAACACCAGTACCGAAGAGGTCTTTCTAACCAGATAAAAGACCAACTGGTACAATATCCCTTGCCTGATAGCTTGGATCAGCTCATGCAGTTATCCATCCGGGTGGATAGATGGCTGAGAGAGCGTAGGCTTGAAAGGGAGACCGAGGTTTCCTTCTTTCCCAAGGGAACCTCAGACTCTGAGGAATTTTCCAAGGAGCCTATGCAGATTGGGGCTACCTGCCTCTCCTCGCGTGAGAAGACGCGGAGGAGACAGCAGGGGTTGTGTTTGTACTGTGGGAATAAGGGTCATGTGGTAGTATCATGCCCAGAAAAGCCGGAAAACTTCAGGGCCTGAGGGTGATGGGAAATATCCTGTCAGGCCAGAAGTCAGAATTTCCCAAGAAGACTTTTATCATTCCGGTGACCTTGAAGATCCTCGGTCAAACTGTCAAGACTGGGGCCTTTGTGGACAGTGGGGCCGACGGGGTTTTTATGGACCGCCAATTCGCCCTCAAACACTCTGTTTCCTTAGTACCCTTGGCGTCGGAAATTGAGATTTGTGGGTTAAACGGGGAACCATTATCCCAGGGTAAAATTACCTCTTGCACTAGTCAGATTTCTTTGTTTATTGGAGCCACACACTCTGAAAAATTGTCCTTTTATGTGACTGTCTGTACTTTTGCCCCATTGGTGTTGGGGTTACCCTGGTTAAGGGCCCACAATCCTCAATTTGACTGGGTCTCTGGGGAGATTCTTAGTTGGGGTACTGATTGTTTCAGGAGTTGCTTGAGCCTTCCAGTCAGGCTCTCGCAGCTAAGTTTGCCAGGATTGCCAGGGTGTTATGCAGATTTTGCGGACGTGTTCTCCAAAAAAGTTGCAGAGGTACTACCTCCCCATCGCCCCTATGACTGTGCCATTAATTTGTTGCTGAATGCTAAGCTTCCCAAGAGCAGGTTGTACTCCCTGTCACGTCCTGAGACTCAGGCTATGGCAGAGTACATTCAGGAGAACTTGGCTAAAGGATTTATCAGACCTTCACAGTCTCCAGTTGGGTCGGGGTTCTTCTTCGTGGGTAAAAAGGACGGTTCATTGCGACCCTGCATCGACTTCAGGGAATTGAACCGTATCACGATTAAAAACTCATACCCACTGCCTCTCATTTCGGTCTTGTTTGACCAGCTTCGTACTGCCACCATTTTTTCTAAGATTGACCTACGCGGTGCGTACAATCTAATCCGAATAAGAGAGGGGGATGAATGGAAGACTGCCTTTAATACCCACTCAGGGCATTATGAATATTTGGTGATGCCTTTTGGGCTCTGTAATGCCCCGGCAGTCTTCCAGGATTTCATGAACGATGTGCTCAGGGAATATTTGGATAGATTCTTAGTTGTATACTTAGATGACATCCTAATCTTCTCCCATTCCCTGGAGGAACATCGGAAGCATGTACGCTTAGTCCTCCAGAAACTCAGAGACCACCGGCTTGGGGCGAAGCTGGAGAAGTGCGAATTTGAAGTTAAGCAAATCGCATTTCTAGGATATATTATCTCCCCAGAAGGTTTCCAAATGGAGGGTTCCAAGGTACAGGCAGTCCTGGATTGGGTGCAGCCCACTAGTTTGAAGGCGCTTCAGCGTTTCCTGGGCTTTGCAAATTTTTATAGACGATTTATCGCTGGGTTTTCGTCTATAGTGGCGCCCTTGGTGGCACTCACTAAGAAAGGGGCGGATGTTGCTCACTGGTCTCGTGAGGCCAAAGCGGCTTTTGCCCGTCTCAAAAGGGCATTTGTCTCGGCCAAGGTGCTGCGACACCCAGATCCAGAGCGTCCTTTTGTGGTGGAGGTGGATGCCTCTGAGATGGGTATTGGGGCAGTGCTCTCTCAGATGGGAGTGTCTGATAATCGCCTTCATCCCTGTGCTTACTTTTCCCGTAAATTTTCGCCTGCCGAGATGAATTATGACGTGGGTAACCGGGAATTGTTGGCTATTAAGGATGCACTCGAGGAGTGGAGACACTGGCTTGAGGGGGCTAAGTTTGTGGTCTCAATTCTCACCGACCATAAGAATTTGGCATATTTAGAGTCAGCGAAGCGTCTCAATGCCAGGCAGGCACGATGGGCTTTGTTTTTTGCTCGCTTTAATTTTTTGATAACATATCGCCCTGGGTCAAAAAACATCAAGGCTGATGCGCTCTCGCAGAGTTTTGCTCCAATCCAGGAGACCACCGAGGAGCCGTTGCCCATTGTGTCCCCATCATGTATTAAAGTGGGCATTACCCAGGACCTTTTGTCATTAGTCATTAGAGCACAGGAGCAGGCTCCTCCAGACCTTCCGGTAGGTCTTTTGTTTGTGCCTCCTAGGTTAAGACAGCGAGTGTTCCTGGAATTCCATGCCAAGAAGTCGGCAGGTCACCCGGGTATTGCCAGAACTCGGGAGTTGCTATCTAGGGCGGTGTGGTGGCCCTCGGTGGCTAAGGATGTGGATCAGTGGGTTCGGGCATGTGACATCTGTGCCCGAAATAAGACTCCTAGAGGGGTTCCTGTTGGCCCATTACATCCACTCTCTATCCCATCTAAGCCATGGACCCACATTTCAATGGATTTTGTGGTGGACTTGCCCAAATCCTCGGGGATGACAGCCATCTGGGTTGTCGTTGACAGGTTTTCGAAGATGGCGCACTTCGTTCCACTGGTTGGGCTGCCATCGGCCAGACGCCTGTCTGAATTATTTATGCTGCATGTTGTGCGTCTCCACGGGTTGCCACTTGATGTGGTCTCTGACCGCGGATCCCAGTTTGTGGCCAAATTCTGGAGGGCATTTTGTTCCGATCTCCAGATTTCTGTCAGCTTGTCGTCAGGCTACCATCCGCAGTCTAATGGGCAGACTGAAAGGGTGAACCAGTCCTTGGAGCAGTTCCTCAGGTGTTATGTCTCCAAGTGTCAGACTGACTGGGTTGCTCATCTGTCCATGGCGGAGTTTGCCTATAACAACGCGGCTCACTCTGCTACAGGGATCTCTCCCTTCCTTTGTGTGTATGGGCATCATCCTAAGGCCAATTCTTTTGACCCCCTGGACTCCACGCCTGGTGGTTCCTCTGTGGTTTCGGTCCTTAGAGGTATTTGGCGGAAAGTGAAGAAAGCCCTTGTGTCTGTGTCATTAGTGACCAAAAGGGTTTTTGATAAGCAGAAAAGACCCTGCAGCTTCAAATTAGGAGACTTCGTCTGGTTGTCTACCAAGAATTTGAAGTTGAGACAGCCATCTCATAAGTTAGGCCCCCGGTTCATCTGCCCTTATAAGATCATCAGGGTTATCAATCCGGTGGCATTTCAGTTAGATCTGCCCCGTTCTTTGGGTATCAATAAAACATTTAATTGTTCCCTTTTAAAACGGGCGATTAGTAATCCTTCTTCCAGTGGAAGACCTTCCCCTCTTCTGATACGTGGCCAGAGGGAGTTTGTTGTTGAAAGGATTCTTGACTCCAAGATGGTTCGGGGTCGGCTGTCATTTTTGGTGCACTGGAAGGGGTATGGCCCGGAGGAGCGGTCGTGGGTGCGCAGTTGTGATCTTCATGCCCCCAGACTGATACGCTCTTTCTTCTCGCAGTTCCCCGATAAACCCGGTGGTAGGGGTTCTTTGACCCCTCGTCAGAGGGGGGGTACTGTTAGGGTCTCCTGCCCTGTGCTGCCACGTCGTCATGGCAACCGGGAGACAAGTGCTAGCGGAGTAACCTGAGCGCAGCTGATACTCCAGTTCGGGTCTTTTGCTGTGCAGTGGTTACAGGCAGGGGATCCGGTGCTGGTTTTTGTGCTCACAGTCTGTGAGGTCTGAGGGGGGCGTGGACAGCACCTGCTTTATAAGGCCTCTTCTCAGGTTAAGCAGATGCTGCTGAATCTTTGTTGGTTAGTCAGTTCCTGAAAGTTAGCCAGTACTGTGTAGCTTTGTATTTGTTGTTGCTTACTGCAAATAGGCCTGGGGATTTGGTACTACACTCTGCCAATCCAGACCTAGCAGTAAGACTGGAGTCAGTCGTTTAGCCTGCTGAGGTTCTTTTGATATTCTGTGAACCCAGCAGATTTGTGGCTGTACTTTCAGACCTGCCTGCTTAATCCTCTCTCACTGTGCAGGGTGTCCATGTGTCAGTTTAGTGGCAGTAAGCTGTACCTGGGCCCTGCAAGTGAGAATTAGGATTGTGGAGACTCTCCTTGTGTCTATTATTCCATCTCTGACCAAGGAGTTTACTGCCACACCCGTTGGTAACCCTTTAGGGTTTTGCTGTTGCCCTTAGCAACAGCATTTCGGGTTCTCTACGTATTAAAACACAACATCTTGCTTTTTCCATCTGAGCATTTCTAATACTAGGGAGACACCCAGTTTCTTAGCCTCTGGGCTTCTCTGTTCACTCTGTGTTGGTTTTGTTACCCTATCACCTTCTGTGTACGTTATGTCATATTTCCCAGTCTGTCTGTGAGTTCATTTGTTTTGCATCCCTCTCTGTTCAGACACCAGTAGATTCCTGCAGGCACTGGTGTGCATAACAGTTCAAACACCAGTACATTCCTGCAGGCACTGGTGTGTATAACACCGACACAAACACCGGGCCCATCTAGGAGTGGCACTGCAGTGTCACGCAGGATGGCCCTTCCAAAAAACACTCCCCAAACAGCACATGACGCAAAGAAAAAAAGAGGCGCAATGAGGTAGCTGTGTGAGTAAGATAAGCGACCCTAGTGGCCGACACAAACACCGGGCCCATCTAGGAGTGGCACTGCAGTGTCACGCAGGATGGCCCTTCCAAAAAACACTCCCCAAACAGCACATGACGCAAAGAAAAAAAGAGGCGCAATGAGGTAGCTGTGTGAGTAAGATAAGCGACCCTAGTGGCCGACACAAACACCTGGCCCATCTAGGAGTGGCACTGCAGTGTCACGCAGGATGGCCCTTCCAAAAAACACTCCCCAAACAGCACATGACGCAAAGAAAAAAAGAGGCGCAATGAGGTAGCTGTGTGAGTAAGATAAGCGACCCTAGTGGCCGACACAAACACCGGGCCCATCTAGGAGTGGCACTGCAGTGTCACGCAGGATGGCCCTTCCAAAAAACACTCCCCAAACAGCACATGACGCAAAGAAAAATTAAAGAAAAAAGAGGTGCAAGATGGAATTGTCCTTGGGCCCTCCCACCCACCCTTATGTTGTATAAACAGGACATGCACACTTTAACCAACCCATCATTTCAGTGACAGGGTCTGCCACACGACTGTGACTGAAATGACCGGTTGGTTTGGACCCCCACCAAAAAAGAAGCAATTAATCTCTCCTTGCACAAACTGGCTCTACAGAGGCAAGATGTCCACCTCATCATCATCCTCCGATATATCACCGTGTACATCCCCCTCCTCACAGATTATCAATTCGTCCCCACTGGAATCCACCATCTCAGCTCCCTGTGTACTTTGTGGAGGCAATTGCTGCTGGTCAATGTCTCCACGGAGGAATTGATTATAATTCATTTTAATGAACATCATCTTCTCCACATTTTCTGGAAGTAACCTCGTACGCCGATTGCTGACAAGGTGAGCGGCGGCACTAAACACTCTTTCGGAGTACACACTTGTGGGAGGGCAACTTAGGTAAAATAAAGCCAGTTTGTGCAAGGGCCTCCAAATTGCCTCTTTTTCCTGCCAGTATAAGTACGGACTGTGTGACGTGCCTACTTGGATGCGGTCACTCATATAATCCTCCACCATTCTTTCAATGGGGAGAGAATCATATGCAGTGACAGTAGACGACATGTCCGTAATCGTTGACAGGTCCTTCAGTCCGGACCAGATGTCAGCATCAGCAGTCGCTCCAGACTGCCCTGCATCACCGCCAGCGGGTGGGCTCGGAATTCTGAGCCTTTTCCTCGCACCCCCAGATGCGGGAGAATGTGAAGGAGGAGATGTTGACAGGTCGCGTTCCGCTTGACTTGACAATTTTCTCACCAGCAGGTCTTTGAACCCCAGCAGACTTGTGTCTGCCGGAAAGAGAGATCCAAGGTAGGTTTTAAATCTAGGATCGAGCACGGTGGCCAAAATGTAGTGCTCTGATTTCAACAGATTGACCACCCGTGAATCCTTGTTAAGCGAATTAAGGGCTCCATCCACAAGTCCCACATGCCTAGCGGAATCGCTCCGTGTTAGCTCCTCCTTCAATGTCTCCAGCTTCTTCTGCAAAAGCCTGATGAGGGGAATGACCCGACTCAGTCTGGCAGTGTCTGAACTGACTTCACGTGTGGCAAGTTCAAAGGGCAGCAGAACCTTGCACAACGTTGAAATCATTCTCCACTGCGCTTGAGACAGGTGCATTCCACCTCCTATATCGTGCTGAATTGTATAGGCTTGAATGGCCTTTTGCTGCTCCTCCAACCTCTGAAGCATATATAGGGTTGAATTCCACCTCGTTACCACTTCTTGCTTCAGATGATGGCAGGGCAGGTTCAGGCGTTTTTGGTGTTGCTCCAGTCTTCTGTACGTGGTGCCTGTACGCCGAAAGTGTCCCGCAATTCTTCTGGCCACCGACAGCATCTCTTGCACGCCCCTGTCGTTTTTTAAAAAATTCTGCACCACCAAATTCAAGGTATGTGCAAAACATGGGACGTGCTGGAATTTGCCCAGATTTAATGCACACACAATATTGCTGGCGTTGTCCGATGCCACAAATCCACAGGAGAGTCCAATTGGGGTAAGCCATTCCGCGATGATCTTCCTCAGTTGCCGTAAGAGGTTTTCAGCTGTGTGCGTATTCTGGAAACCGGTGATACAAAGCGTAGCCTGCCTAGGAAAGAGTTGGCGTTTGCGAGATGCTGCTACTGGTGCCGCCGCTGCTGTTCTTGCGGCGGGAGTCCATACATCTACCCAGTGGGCTGTCACAGTCATATAGTCCTGACCCTGCCCTGCTCCACTTGTCCACATGTCCGTGGTTAAGTGGACATTGGGTACAGCTGCATTTTTTAGGACACTGGTGACTCTTTTTCTGAGGTCTGTGTACATTTTCGGTATCGCCTGCCTAGAGAAATGGAACCTAGATGGTATTTGGTACCGGGGACACAGTACCTCCAACAAGTCTCTAGTTGGCTCTGCAGTAATGATGGATACCGGAACCACGTTTCTCACCACCCAGGATGCCAAGGCCTCAGTTATCCGCTTTGCAGCAGGATGACTGCTGTGATATTTCATCTTCCTCGCAAAGGACTGTTGGACAGTCAATTGCTTGGTGGAAGTAGTAAAAGTGGTCTTACGATTTCCCCTCTGGGATGACCATCGACTCCCAGCAGCAACAACAGCAGCGCCAGCAGCAGTAGGCGTTACACGCAAGGATGCATCGGAGGAATCCCAGGCAGGAGAGGAATCGTCAGAATTGCCAGTGACATGGCCTGCAGGACTATTGGCATTCCTGGGGAAGGAGGAAATTGACACTGAGGGAGTTGGTGGGGTGGTTTGCGTGAGCTTGGTTACAAGAGGAAGGGATTTACTGGTCAGTGGACTGCTTCCGCTGTCGCCCAAAGTTTTTGAACTTGTCACTGACTTATTATGAATGCTCTGCAGGTGACGTATAAGGGAGGATGTTCCGAGGTGGTTAACGTCCTTTCCCCTACTTATTACAGCTTGACAAAGGCAACACACAGCTTGACAAATGTTGTCCGCATTTCTGTTGAAATACTTCCACACCGAAGAGCTGATTTTTTTGGTATTTTCACCAGGCATGTCAACGGCCATATTCCTCCCACGGACAACAGGTGTCTCCCCGGGTGCCTGACTTAAACAAACCACCTCACCATCAGAATCCTCCTTGTCAATTTCCTCCCCAGCGCCAGCAACACCCATATCCTCCTCATCCTGGTGTACTTCAACACTGACATCTTCAATCTGACTATCAGGAACTGGACTGCGGGTGCTCCTTCCAGCACTTGCAGGGGGCGTGCAAATGGTGGAAGGCGCATGCTCTTCACGTCCAGTGTTGGGAAGGTCAGGCATCGCAACCGACACAATTGGACTCTCCTTGTGGATTTGGGATTTCGAAGAACGCACAGTTCTTTGCGGTGCTTTTGCCAGCTTGAGTCTTTTCATTTTTCTAGCGAGAGGCTGAGTGCTTCCATCCTCATGTGAAGCTGAACCACTAGCCATGAACATAGGCCAGGGCCTCAGCCGTTCCTTGCCACTCCGTGTGGTAAATGGCATATTGGCAAGTTTACGCTTCTCCTCCGACAATTTTATTTTAGATTTTGGAGTCCTTTTTTTACTGATATTTGGTGTTTTGGATTTTACATGCTCTGTACTATGACATTGGGCATCGGCCTTGGCAGACGACGTTGCTGGCATTTCATCGTCTTGGCCATGACTAGTGGCAGCAGCTTCAGCACGAGGTGGAAGTGGATCTTGATCTTTCCCTAATTTTGGAACCTCAACAT